>NC_142869.1:46984166-47136833 GCF_051225735.1 Oryctolagus cuniculus | reverse complement strand
GTTTTAATCAAAAGTAGAGACTTTATTTCCCTTTGCATATACTACTTTTAATTTAGAATAATTAAAGGACTAAGGATGCAGAAGCAGATAAGAACATTTGCAAAGAAGACAAATGTATTAGTCAATATTGCAATAATTTAAAATATATATACCTTAGTTTTATAAAAAGAGTTCTATTTTTCATGTGTTAAGGACTGATTAAAATGGTATTTTATGCAACCTAACCTCATTATTGATGATTTACTTACTACATTAATAGCAAAGCACTCTCCTGGTATCTTCAAATTGCTGTCATATATAAATGCTTTTAGCTCTTTCCTTTCATGCCATCACGTTTATGCACCTTTAGCAGGCTGTGACACTTTGTGCTTATTTAGTTTTCATGAATGCTCTTAATTAACAAATGGTTTGACATCTCTTCTGTAAAGTGAGATTTAAAAACTAATGTTTTTAATGAATTTATGCTTGAAATGGCACTTCATAGGACAATATTATAAAGCTATTATTATTCAATGTCATGACTGATGAATCTTTAAATAGACTTTTGAATGTTATCAATGTGTATTTTCGTGGTAAGAATGGATAGTAATAAGAAATTCTGAGAAGCAGAGTGGTAGGGATAAAAGAATCTGATGGGATAATGTGATATTGGAAAGAGATTATGTCTTGTTCCAAGAGATTTTCTCCAGATAAATCAATGTAAGCTATGTTTGTGAGAAAGAGATTCATACAGTTAAGAATTATTATCTAGTTTCTCTCGTTACAAAAAAAAAAAAAAAAAAAAAGAAAAAAAGTCATTGTGCAGAATGAGTTCTTTAGAGGACACCATTTTTTGCCCTGTCAAAATCTATTGTTGTACCTAGACTAATCTTTTATCACTCAGTAACAATAAACTATAGAAACAAATTAGTTCAGTCTCTTGATCCTTTAGACAGAGGGAGACTGTTTATCTGAAGTTTCAATAACTGTAACTTTGCAAACAGCTGATTCTTTTAAAAGTATTTGAAAAATATTGATTCTTAAACTTGTATGAACAAAATATCTGAATGGTAGGATGAATAGTTCAATTTGACCGCAGATGTGCGGAATCTGACTGTATGAGTACTAGAAAGAGAATCACAGATAAAGACATGTTTTCAGATATGCTTTCTTTGTTATTGATTGCAAACAAGTGAACAAATAAGAAGCAAAGCATGCACTGTACAGTGTTCCGTCGCTGATGATGAGCTCAGTTTCACATGATCTTTACTTTTCTTCACGAGTTCACTTTATAACAGTACTACAAATTTAGCGCTTTAATTTTTATTCATTTAGCATGTCCTAGTGACACACCCCTTCTACCAGCCATGGATACTTGTTTTGGTTTTTCATGTCTTCTTTCTTCAATGAGAGATGAAATAAAAATTATAAAGATCTTTATATTTTGAAATAGAGATTTACCATGTCAACAGATTCCAGTAGAAATGTCATTAGTCTTATTAGATTATATTTTGTCATCTATCTGTGTGTTACCTTGCATATACTCTTAGCCTAACTTCAGCTTGACAAGGAGGGCAAGAAAAATGAGATTTCTTTCTCTACTCAAGTACTTGGGGAAAGAAGACTGCACTTGCATTTCTAAATATCTAGAATTCTTACAGAGGAATCACTATTATCATTGATATTATGACATTATTTTCTCATTTTTTGATTCATTAAAGAGAGTATAGGTTTGTCATTTTGTCACTACTGGTGACTTGTCTAGTCATTTACATATTCACCTCCATATTTTGTGTCCATTGGATTTTTATGTTTCAGAGTGTACTGGAAGATGTTTCCTTAATTAAATATTCCTAATTTATGATTTCATAACCTTACCTTAATAATTTAAATATATTTACCATTTTATCATGTACATATTTAAATGCATTATAATGATAACATAAAATAACAAAAGTCTTTGCAAAAACATAGGTATTTCCCCAGAAATTATACCATTAGACAGTGTTTCTACATTATGAGAAATGAGTCCAAAGAGTACCCAACCTGTGGTGCAATGGGCTAAGCCTCTACCTGCAGCATAGTCATACCGTATGGGCACCTCTTCTGATCCAGCTCTCTGCTATGGCCTGGGAAAGCAGTAGAAGAGGGCCAAGCACTTGGGCCCCTGAACCCATATGAGAGATCCTGGCTCCTGACTTCAGAAAGACTCAGTTTCAGCCACTCTGACCATCTCAGGAGTGAACCTACAAATGGAAGACCTTTCTTTCTTTCTCTCCTTCTCTGTTTGTGACTCTACCTCTCAAATAAATAAACAAAATCTTAAGAAAATGAGTCCAAAATTGCTCAACTCATGTTAAAGGAGACTGAATTTGACTAGAAGCCCTTAGAATGTACAATCCACATGTAGATCAAACAAAAGAGCACGGGTGTCCTATACATTTTATGATTTAAAACTAGGAGCCATAGTAGAGTAATATTTATCATAGAATAACAAGAGTAATATGATTTTTTATTAGTCAGGAACTAGGCATCTAAGGAGCCATCATTTAGTTTTGTTTACACGAGTAGCCTTCCAAAGTTCATGATTAATGCTTCCTAGGAAAAAATTGCAGTGACCCAGAAAATTTTTTGCACTGAAGTAAACTTGTTTTTTTTTCATAAATTGTTTGAAGTCCCTTTGTATGTGTTAACTTAGCTATCACTCACAAAGAAATATTTACAGCATAGTAGGTAGTATGATGGTGGAAAATATTAGACTTCTTTTTAAATCTCAGGATTATATTTTCTATCATATATGTTGCTAATTTATTGGGTTCTATCACATTCTTACTTGCCTGTTACGCCAATGTATAACTCCTACATTAAGAACTATATTTTAGTGGTTTTTAATTTTCTGATTTATTTAAAACATAGAAAAAGTTCTTCCATTTTTTGCTTCACACCCTGAATGCTGACAACAATAAGGGCTAGCCAGATCAATCCTGGAAGTGGAAACTCAAACGTGTTTGTTAGGGACTCATGTATTTGAGCCATGACCTACTACCAAGCATTAGCAAGAGTTTGATTGGAAGCAGAAAGAGCTAGAAATCAAAGCAGGCACTGAGATGTGGAATGCCATCATCCCAAGTGGGGTCTTAATTAGTGTACCAAATGCCTTCTGCTAAATTTTAGTGCTTAAATGCTTTAGGTTTGGTTATACAGAAGTCGTCAGCATATTTCTTTTGTAGAAAGAAAAAAAAAATTGTCCCAAGTAGAGTGCTGACTTGATTTTCTCACATAAAGAAATCTTCCTTTATTATTTTATACATCAATAGACATGCACTTCAATTTTATAAGTTGACTAGATTAGCCTTATGTGAAATTGTTACGGGTAAATCATTAAGCCATTTTGTTAATATTCACCATGAAAAAAGAGAAATTAAACCTCAAATTTTGAAGCTTTAGGAATGCTTTAAATTGGTAAAATGCAAGTGTGTTTATATTAGATATATTCAACTTTAAGTCTCTAAATTTCTTGAATTCTTACATTTAAATCTTATCTTACCAAACTTTATACATGTTTAATATTAATTACAGGACCAAAACACCAAACCAATTAAATAATTAGTTGATTAGTTTAATTAATGAAGATTAATTAATTAATCACTTGGACAGTGACTAAGTCTAAAACTATAATAAATGCTAATTTTTACTTTATTATTGAACATCACGTGAAGAATGTCCTTTTCATAAAATGGGTTTCTACTCTGTACTCTCTGCAAGATCCATCAGAAAAGACAAGTAGAGCCAGTTTAGAATAAATATAAAATGAATCATATGTTTTAAGTCTATATCATACTCAATAAATTGATAGTCTTCCCCATAGTTATGAAGTTTTTCAAATAAGTCTAATAAGATAGAGCAGTCAACAACTAAATGTGCCATGTAATTAATAACTTTCAAATCATAAAACACTACTTCTGAAGTCCAAAAGGAAAAAAACAGACAATCACAAAACATCAGTTTTGCCAAGTCTGGGATTAGAGTTTACAATACATGTAAATGAATGAATTAGCCTGCTAGAATCATGAATATTGACAAAAGAAAAGATTCCAGTACAGAGACCATGAATGTGAACATTCATAACATAGAAAGCAACAGGTAGATCAATATATTTTTAGTAGAGTCTTTCCTGAAAGTACAACATGGATGAAGCAATATGGGCCCAAGAGACACTGCACCTGCAATGAGTTTATGTTACAAATGAAGAATACAGAGCTTTGGAAATAATTCATCATTTTTATATCAGACAGCAAACAAGCTTGTTCTTGGTCCTAGAGGGAGATGTTACCTTATTCCTCAAGATTTACTTATTAGAAATGCACCAGGTACTGAATTATTTGTCTTCCAATATGACCATCCACAAAGACATGCAAGAGTATGGAAGATCCATGAAAGAATGTCTCTCCATGAAAGATTTTCCTGTAAATATGAAACTCAGAGTTTTCACAATGTGTGACTTTGTATGAGTATATATTTGAGTGCACACACACATGTACAAGTTATTTATCAAATTGTAAATCAACAACCATATACTGAATATATATGAATCACTGTTTCAAGAAATCACTAATTAATCACAATCACAAATATTTTTATTGTTCTTCAGTGTGGAAACTAAATAATCACTGGCAAAGGATTTTATTATCATATCTTTCTTGTTTTATTGGGTTCGTGATGGTTACCATATTATTGGTATCTAAAAGGGCTGAGGAGAGTGTCTTCAATCAGGTAGCTACTGAGGAAAAAATGTGCTTACATTTTACCATTGTAAAATTTTATAGTTAAATAACTTACCATTGGTGTTAATCATGTTTTTCCATATTTTCCAGGATGACTTTTTTGATTGCTTTTTAGATTCAGTTTTGGAGTACACACAAACACACATACACACATCATATTTCTTGCTTTTCATTAGCATAGTTTATTTTTAATTAGACAAATTTTATATGCTTGATTACCTGTATTATTTACCAGTTATGTCTTAGAATCTCTCCAAGTGAAAAAATGTCATAAGACAAATTACTTTACACCCCTATTTAAAGTTATTTTTTACATAATTCAGAGGTTGAATTCCAAGAATATTTGGATGAGTGATCATTAATAAGAGTGTAGACGTCAGTGTGACTGTAGGTATGTACTGATCAAGAAAATTGATAAAATCAATAATCATTTAAAACCTTATGTATATTATATTTAAACATTAAAGAGATTAAATTCAGTATTACAATATTTAATGATGCTAATTAGGTTGTTGATATGCAGATTTTTTTTATGCTTCCTGGCCTAGATGCTCCTCCATGTGTCTGGTTCCTGGTACTCGGTAGGAACCCAGATTTACCTCTCTCCTTTAGACAGGGCCCTCACTCTTCTATGCGTCTTTCTCACTGAATAAAATCTTTTTTTCCCTCTAATTCACTTTATTGTTTTAACTTTTATTTAATGAATATAATTTCCAAAGTACAGCTTATGGATTACAATGGCTCCCCTGCCCATAACTTCCCTCCCACCCCTACTCTCTCTCCTCTTCCATTCACATCAAGATTCATTTTCAGTTATCTTTATATACAGAAGATCAGTTTAGTATATATTAAGTAAAGATTTCAACAGTTTGCACCTACACAGAAACACAAAGTGAAAAATACTGTTTCAGTACTAGTTATAGCATTAAATCACAATGTACAGCACATTAAGGACAGAGATCCTACATGAGGAGTAAGTGCACGGTGACTCCTGTTGTTGAATTAACAAATTGACACTCCTGTTTATGGCTTCAGTAATTACCCTAGGCTCTTGTCAAGAGTTGCCAAGGCTATGGAAGCCCCCTGAGTTCACTGACTCTGATCATATTTAGATAAGTTCATAGTCAAAGTGGAAGTTCTCTCCTCCCTTCAGAGAAAGGTACCTCCTTCTTTGATGACCCGTTCTTTCCACTGGGATCTCACTTGCGGAGATATTTCATTTAGGCCATTTTTTTTTTTTTTGGCCAGAGTGTCTTGGCTTTCCATGCCTGAAAAACTCTCATGGGCTTTTCAGCTGGATCCGAATGCCTTTAGGGCTGATTCTGAGGCCAGAGTGCTGTTTAGCACATCTGCTATTCCATGAGCCTGCTGTGTATCTCTCTTCCCACGTTGAATCGTTCTTTCCCTTTTTTATTCTATCAGTTAGTATTTGCAGACACTGGTCTTGTTTGTGTGATCCCTTTGGTTCTTAGTCCTATCATTATGATCAATTGTGAACAGAAATTGATCACTTGGACTAGTGAGATGGCATTGGTACATACCACTTTGATGGGATTGTATTGGAATCCCCTGGCACATATCTAACTCCACCATTTTGACAGTACAGAAAATTTAACTATAGACATTCAAATCTCTGATCAGTGCTAACCCAAAGTTATGCCTTGATTCACAGAATTTTAGACATAGTGGACTTACAACCACATTTTCTTCTATATTATCAGAAGAATAACTAGAGAAGCTAAAAGGGCTTTTTTTATGGTAATGTAGTAAATTAGAACCAAACTAGAGACTGCTTAGGGAGCTTCATCTGGTTATGAAATCTACTCAATTTGTAAAAAAGAAAATCAAAATCTCACTTCGAAGGAGTAAAGAAATAGTTATTTTACAAGATTAAATAAGCAGAAATAGCACTACTCATAATATTGACAATTATTTATTGAGAACTTCTTAGACATTACACATAATACTCTTTGTGTGTAGAACTGTATTTATTCTCATTTCATCAGTACATATTGTCTATGTATATTGAAATGTTACACTGTACCCATAAATTGTATAATTATTTATAATTATGATTAAAATATATATTTATTTTGTTAATATAAAGAGAGCAAATTTCATGTATTTAATGGAAAATCCTTCATCTCTTTTATACTTTCCACTTACTTTATAATCACAGACTAAATCCTCCAATAAATAAAGAACACAACAAATGGAATTAAGAAAGACCACTCTTCTGCAAGACAATAGAGAAAGGCTTTAAATAAGATGTCGGTTTTACTCATAAACACTTCATTTTTCTTTTACTCTATTTGCTACTTCAAATTGATTGTCCCAGTATCACACAATTTCATAGATGTAGTGGGATTTCATCTCCCTTCCAAGCACATATTATGAACTCTGAGAGACATGTTTACCCAACACTCACAAAGGAGACACTGACTGAGCTTCTGGCTCACCCCTGGCCATTTTTGACATTTAGGAAGTGAACTGGAGGATGGAAGATTGTGCTCTCTATCTCTCCTTATTCTTCTATCTCTCAAAAAATAAAAAAGGAATGTATTAGTGTAGAATCTCAGACATAGTCACAATGTCAAAAAAATAATTTCACATTTCCTAGGTATGTCATGCCTGAGCCATCCTAATACAGAATTGGAGGTTAGTCCCTCCAGAAAAAAAGCTACACAACTGTAGCTGTTCCTAGACCTCATAGAGCCAAATGAAGGATGACTATACTAAAATGTTGACTAGATTCAAAATAGTGCACCCAAAAATATCCTCTATATTTTGGAGTGGCACATAAATTATTAAGAATTATAATGTGAATGTAGACAGATGATCAGAAACTCAGATCAAAAAATAGAATGACTATGATCCTAAGGTAATACACATTTTGTTAAATATCCAGGCCTAGATGATTACAAACATCCCTTTACCCAGCTTCTTAAGAAATGTTGCATTCTTTTGCTGGTGAAAAATGCAATTCATTTTCATCATACCTCTTAAACTAATTTTTCACCCTATGTAAGCTCTTGTGTCTCCCTTTCCAGTATCTATTTTTCATGATGAACTTTTATTGAGAAATGATGAATAATGTCAAGAATGTCTTTGGACTTTCTCCCACCTCCAGCACCTGATGCTTCCCCTTAGTTTACATCAGTAACTCCCTTGTGTAAATCATTTTGGGAAACATAAGTATAGTCATATAATGCATATCGAAGACAAAAGATGCTTCTGGCTTGGCCTTATCCTGACTTATGGTACTGGCTTGAGAAAACCACTTACCCTCTTTCTTTTAGTTGTGTCAAAAGGGATAAAATCTCAAGTTATTGAGTGTAATGATTAGTTAATGCCTCTAAAGCACTGCAGAAGTTCTGAAATGTACTGGAAGATGGATAAATAGAAATTTGTGGATGCAGCAGTTCAATTCTCCAGCAGCAATTTAGGCAATAAATACAGTATTACAGAGCCCATTCCATTCTAGCATTTGGTGGTCCCAGGAGCTCATGCTTTACTTACATTAAAGCTATTAAAAGTAAGTCATGCATTTACACTTCTGTCAATAGTTTTATTGGAAGATTCTTTAAACAATTTTTACAATTGGAGTACATTGCAAGTTTTGATTTTGCAATAAAATTATATAGGATAGTCTTTGCAGAATAGTGTTTAATGACTAAAGATAGCTAAATTATAACTGATTGCTATGGGACTGTCTATTTCATTATTATTATTATAGAAGTAATAGAATCTCTCCAATACAATTTGTTTAAAAGTAGTCCATACAGCACTTGTTTAATGCACGTAGAAATTGTTTTTATCTTAGATGTCTTAGTTGAGTAGTAAGTAAATGCTAGCCATCGGGGATGCAATGCAACTTTAGTACACACTTGAACATTGAATTACTTTATTTAAAAATTATTCATTTGCAAACATTGAATTGAAGAGGACATTTAGAGAATGTGGTCATTTTTGGATTGCCAAAAATAAAGTATTTCATGTTTTACCCTATAGAGTTATAAACATTATGATGTGCACTTTACTGCAACATATTCTAAAATGTGTTTCATGCATAACTGCTGAATTTTTTAAGGAAGTAAATTTCCTTTTGAAATGGCATTTATTGCATGCTGTTGCCCATAGACGATGCGTTGATTTCTTTCCTTATTTCACTACTTTCTCTCAGACCCAGTTTTACCCTTAATGTGCTGCTTGTATTTCCCTGCTTTTCACACAAATACATGGCCAAAGTGAATGCTGTTGCTGAAATTGTACACTGCTTTTCTAAAGGAGTAAATGTTAAGATTTTAATACTATATTTTAAGAGAATGCATATGTATTTACATTATCTATTTTCTTTTTAAAAAGATGCATTTATGAATTTAAATTAGGCGTTATAGAGAGTCATGGAGAGACAGAGATTTTCCATTTGCTGGTTCACTCCCCAGTCTGCTTGGTCAGGGCCAGACCAGGCAGATGCCAGGAGCCTGGAACACTGTCTGCATCTCCCAAGTGGGTACCAGGTGATTATCAGGTGTTTTCATAGATTTATTAGCAAGAGCAGGATCAGAAGTAGAGCAGCTGAGAATTGAACGAGTGATCATACGGGATGCCAATTTTGCAGGTGATCACTTAACCCACTGTACCACAATGCGAGATCCTACATTATATATTTAATATCATTAAACTGGGGCCAGCATTGTGGCACAGCAGGTTAAAGCCCTGGCCTGAAGCGCCAGCATCCCATATGGGTGCCGGTTCTAGTCCCGGCTGCTCCTCTTCTGATCCATATCTCTGCTATGATCTGAGAAAGCAGTGGAAGGTGGCCCAAGTCCTTGGGCCCCTGCACCCCCATGGGAGACCCAGAAAAAGCCCCTGGCTCCTGACTTCAGATTGGCGTAGCTCCAGCTGTTGCGGCTATCTGGGGAGTGAACCAGAGGATGGAATACCTCTCTCTGTGTCTCTACCTCTCTGTACCACTTTCAAATAAATAAAATAAGTCTTAAAAATACCATTAAATTGTGTGAAAATTTGGACCACATATAGAAAAGATATTTTAAAAATTTTGAAACACTGCAAGTTATAGGAGTGGACATTTGGAGCGGTGGTTAAGCCATCATTTGTGATGCCTGCATCATACATAAGAGTACAGAGTTCATGTTCCTGCTCCACTTCTGATTCCAGCTTCCTGCTAATGCCCACTCTGGGAGGAAGCAGATGATCACTCAAGTAACTGCGTTGCTGCCAACTTTGTGGGAGAACTAGATTGAGTTTCCAGTTCCTGCATTCAGCCTGACACAATTTATAAAATACCAACACATTTTCTTAATTATTTTTTAACTTAATGAAATAGAAAGCAGTGATTGAATTGCTGATTAAAAGAGTCAGCCATACACATTAGGAAACAAAACAAGACTTCTGACTTCATTTGGTGTTTCGTTTTCTGACAATGTGGCCTTGGAATTATCACTTAAATTATGTGTGACTCAGTTCTGTCATCTGTAAATGAGGTTAATACTAATGACTTTAAACATTCATTGTGAGTTTTAAGCTAGTTAATGTCCATAAGGCAACTAGCATAGTACTGACATTAAGCAGATGCTCCACAATTAACAGGCTCTAATATCACATAGAGCTTTTCATTTATGCACTCAAATAGTAGGCTTCCTGCACACCTGTCAGCATTTCATATATTGCAATAATGAGTGAGTAGGATGCATTAAATAGCATTCTCAGGATAAGCATGACTTCTGTACTGAAGAATTTTACATAATCCCTCATTTCTAAATAAGCAAAACACCTTTCTAAACTCCCTAGATACATGTTTTCTCAGTTGATTCCTGATTGATGAAACTTTATGTAACACAGGTAAAAGGAACTGTTTTGAGTTCTAACATTGTGAATAAATTGGACGGAATTGGCATTTGTTTAAATTAGTGTGTTTAGGTTTTCTCCTTTGTTAAATGGGAATTACAAGACAAGATGTCTTTTCCCTGTCTCATAAAACTGTACAGTTTATATGTAAACCTCAGTATACATAATGTCATGTTATTATTACCTTCATTTTCATGTCACTTGATCTAACTTAACTATTTCTCTGCTTTAAGAACGTATAAGGAAGCATTGAGATTTAGCATACATACAATGAACAGGAAGTTTCAGCATCTGTATCATAAAACTCACAAGAATATAGGGATTTTTTAAAGCTCATTCGGAGTTTTATTATTTCAATTTTCAAATTATCAGGCATTTTGTTCTAAATATAAGCTAAAAATTGAAGTCATTGTAAAAATATTAATCTGAAATTCAAAATTTAAAAACTCAGATAGAATAATTTATCTCTGGGTCAGATATGTAAAATTACTATACAAAGGAACTGAATTCATATATATGCACGTATTTCACAGGAGGCCCATTAGTAATGCTAACAATAGTCCAAGGAAGGACTTCAGGTCTTCAAGACAGGAGCAAAATTAATACCTTCTGTGTTAGTGAGATCTAGAGTCTGATTTAACAAGAATCAGATAGAATTAGACAAAATATCAGCAGTGGACTTATAGGTGAATACTAGTGTTGAACTAAGTCTATCTGGATTAGAGAAGCATATAATATAAATAGTTAAAACATGCAAAATTTGAAAAATAGGACTGATAAAAATGTTTGTGCATTTTATAAATATATATGCATTTGTATAAACAATATGATATGTGCATATATATGTGCATTTATGCTATGATACATAATATGCAAAATCCATGCAATCATATTGAGCATATCTCCCACCAAATGGCAAAGTAGAAAGGAGCCTCACCCTCATCTCCTTGGTCTCGTACCTTATTCCTGAAGACGCTTATGTCTTCTGTGTTACATTAAATAGCAACAATTCAGCTTATTGCATAATGTCTCCCACTTCCTAGCAATGTAAGTATGGAAGTGAGTTAAAAACAAATATAGGAATATTTCTGCTGTTGAATGTCAAATTCTTACTGATATTGCACTTATAGCGAAAACGATAGACAAAAATGGGCAACTTGCCAGATACATTTTAATTCATGAAATGGAGGTCTAATTTTGATGTGTAGTTTGTGGAGTCTAGCATATGTATATACACAATTCTGTACTCACTGCTAAATATGCAATTTATATGGCATTCTAAGTGCAAGGTTCTATTTGAAGTTTTTAGGCATGCTGACATAGTCAATGATCAACACAATTCCATGAGGATTTATACTTACTGTCTTATTAAACAGTAGGATAAAGATGTGAAATGACTCAACCATGGCCATATAAAAGAAGTAAATGGCAGAGCTAGAATATGAACAGGGAATGATTAGCTTCAGCATCCATAATATTAACTTTTCTATTATGTTGCCTATTATTGGGACAATATTTCATTCAGATCCCAATATTTAGTTTAATTATGATGAAAGAATTGAAGTCTTGCTCAGTCCAAACAGCAAACTTGAAACAACATGCTCCCTCTCTGCCATCTATTTTTTTAGGCTTGAAATGAATGTCAAGTTAAAAATCTGCAAGCAAATGTAACCACACCCTTTAAATATTTGCACACTTTTATTTCTTATACTCAGCTTATATATTGAGATATGTAATGAATGGGTAATACAACTTTCAAATACAATGTTTACTATTACCCAAATATTCTGCTTCCCTAAAGTGTGGACGTAATTGCAATTGCTCCATATAGAAGGGGGATTGAGAATAAACTGAATGCTTGTTCATATATTCATGACAGATACCAAAATTTTCTCCTGCTTTAAAGAATACTCATCATAGAGATCACTGACTTCATTGAGTCATTAATGTAACTATTGCTGTTGTACACTTGAATTTTTATCAATTGAATTTTCATATATTTAGGAATATTCATAATGTACTTTTGCAGTTGACTTTTGCTTCCAATGCATCTTAGGTACAAAAAAATTTTAGACAGAAAGTAATCATTGATGCATGTTTGTTACTTAAAACTCATATGTGCCATATTTTTAAAATGTGTTGAAATCATAGTCCAGGTGTGGTGCTATAATAAAATAACTTAGGCTGAGTAAACTATTAATTAAATAAATTTGTTTTTTACACTTTTGGAAGCTGAGAAGTAAAGATCAAGGTGCATTTAGAGCTTTGGCTTACTGAATGCTTGCCCAATCCCAAGAAGAGCAAAGAGAACCTAGCTAACTCCCCGGAGTCATTTTGAAAGGTAGCAAATCCCATTTCTGTAGTTTTGCCATTGTGGCTACCTTCTAAAGTACCCACTTTTAAATGCTGTCATGTTTGGTTTAAGTAACAATGCGAATTTTGGAGGAGACGCAAACATTCAAACTGTAACAAAAAGATAACATTAAATAAATTACTTAGATGTAAAATACTCAACAATAATTAATGCTATTTTATTAATAAATCAATGATTTTATTTTTCTTATATAAAAATTAGAGAATAGATTCAAATTCTGACGTTTGTATATTGAATATTATTTCTTAGTTCAAACTGAAAACAAAGTATAGTGTATCAGCATAAACAAAATAACTCTGTGATCATGGATATGTTACTGAATTCTGCCTAAGCTTCAGTTTCTTCATTGGAAAAATGGAGATAAAATTTTCAACTTCAAAATGTAGAAATAATGAGTCATGTGAAAACTATAGGACAATAGTCAATAAGTATTATTATAACTTTTTTGAATCTAATGACAAACAATATGATACAACAACAAAAAGAAATGCACTAAGTATGGTAATTAAAGCAATATTAAAAAGTATTTTATCTACCAATAAAAGCATTGTAAATACCCTGATTAAGTAGTTTAGGGAAGTATTATGCTTGAGTAACACATACACATGTATATGTAACACATATATCTAGACATGTGAGTTATGAATGACATATAGATTGATAGTATATAGATAGATACTATATTCAAGAAAGATATTAGCCAGAAATCAATACAATTTTATTTAAGTAGAAGGAAATATGGGAATAGAATATATATGGTCTGTGAAGACAATGTTTATAGACCAGATAGAAAAAAAAAACTGGAAAAAAAAGGGGGAAATAGTTCAGAGAGCATCATAGTATAATAAAATGATTCTGTAGTTGTAATAGATAAGAAATAATTCAGAGGATAGCAGTGGCATTTTCTAGCATAACACCTCAACTCTTGCAACTCAGATGTAATTTTGTTTCCAAGTTGGGAATTTTCTTCTTGCTTTATTCCCCTAATTATTTTATATATAAATTATATCTTGATCATTTTCCTCATCTGCCCTCATGATATTACCATGCCTATACCTAAACTTTCAATGTTATGTCACCTGTTAATGTGGTATTTCACAGTCTCATTTAAACTATGTCTCCCTCCTAAAAATATGCTGTTTAAATTTCTTTTTAAAGCAGAATTTATTTGAAAGTCAGAGCTACAGAGAGAAAAGGAAAGACAGACAAGGAGACAGATATTCCATCTGCTGGTTCAATATCCACATGGCAACAATGGCCAGTTCTGGTTTAGGCTCAAGCCAGGAGCCAGGAGTTCCAGCTGGGTCTCCCATGTATGGGCAATCTTCCGCTTATTTTATCAGGTCATTTTCAGGGAGCTGGATTGTAAATGGAACAGCCCTGCAGGACAAGAATTGGCACCCATATGGGATGCCCAAGATGTGAGCAGTGGCTTAACCTACTACCACACAATGCCCTCAGTACTCAGTTTAAATTATACCCGCATCATTGCACCATACTTCACACATTATGCTTAAGTTTTGCATTTCAAATAAGAGCATATACTAAGAAGTATTTCACAAGGGTGGTCACTTGGTCAACAGCTGAAGTCAACTTGTGGGATAGCTGCATCCCATACCAGAATGCCAGCTACTCGGCTTCCCATCCAACTTCAGCTAGAGCAAGCACTGGGAACACGTCAGATGGTGATTCAAGTATTTGTGACCCTGTAATCAACATGAGAGACCCCCAAGTCATGTTCCATGCTCCTAGTTTTGACCTGAGCCAGCTCTGAGTGTTACAGGCATTTGGGGAATAAGCCAACATAAGGAAGCTCTCTCTGTGTCTGCCTCTATGCTTTTCAAATAAAATGAAAAAAAAAATACATTTTGAAAGAAGTGTTTCACAATATCATTTGGATCAAAACGATTTGAAAAGGATTATTCATTGAAATCATATGGCACAAGATAAAAACGTACACCAACATTTTATGTGGTTTTAATTAAAACATAAATGTTTTGTTCTTTCATAATTCTAAAAATATACCCATCTTAGTTAAAACCATTCCTGATTTGGGATGAGAAATCAGTCCTTACTATTTGAGCACAGTTATAGTGTAAACAAATAGCATACTTCTTCAAATAAGGACTATTTAAAATTATTCACCCTAATAAATTAGGTTTATTTTATAGTAAAACTTCATTACTTTTGTTATTATTTTAACTATTGCTATTAGTGTTATTAAAATATGTATTGTCTTGCTGTAGATATGAGGTTATGACTGCAATGATTCACAATCACATTCTATGATACATCCAAAAATTTGTTCAAGTTTGACAAATTCTGTGAAAAGTACTCAAGTCATAAGTATTGATTTTTCCTAATCTTGGAGGTACATGATATACACAAGTTTTGAAAGATAATTTCTCACAAAATCAGGTAAATATATGATAAACCCACTGCCAGCACCATATTGAATGGATGAAAGTTGGAAGTATTCCCACTAAGCTCCAAACCGAGCAAGGATACCCACTTTCACCATTGCTTTTCAATATACTGATGGAAGTCTTGGAGCCATTAGGCAAGAAAAAGAAATCAAAGGGATACAAATTGAAAAAGAGGAAGGCAA
Source organism: Oryctolagus cuniculus (assembly GCF_051225735.1). Taxonomy (NCBI): domain Eukaryota; kingdom Metazoa; phylum Chordata; class Mammalia; order Lagomorpha; family Leporidae; genus Oryctolagus; species Oryctolagus cuniculus. The sequence continues at coordinate 47,121,217 of NC_142869.1, read as the reverse complement.
ATTATCCTTGTTTGCAGAAGAAATGACCCTATATATAGGGAAACATGAAGACACCATTAAAACTATTGGAGCTCATAAGACAGTTTGGTAAAGTTGAGGGATATAAAATAAACACACAACATTCCATAATCTTTGTATACCCAGACAATGCCATGGATGAGAAAAAACTTGTAGTGGCCAATGCTGTGGTGTGATGGGCTAAGCCTCTACCTGCAGTGTTGGCATCCCATATGGGCAATTGTTTAAGTCCAAGCTGATCCTCTTCCATTCCATCTTTCTGACTGCGGCCTAGGATAGCAGTGGAAGATCGCCCAACTCCTTGGACCCCTGCACCTGAGTGGGAGACCCGATAAAAGATCCTGTCTCCTGGTTTCAGATTGGCCCAGCTCCAGACACTGTGCCCATTTGTAGAGTGAACCAGCAGATGGAAGACCTTTATCTCAGCCTCTCAATCTCTCTGTCTGTGACTCTATCAAATAGATAAAGAAAGAAAGAACTCTCATTCAAAATAGTTACAAAAAACGTAAATACCTTGGAAAAAATTTAACCAAGGATGTGAAAGATCTCTGCAATGAAAATTACAAAACATTCAAAATATTGAAGAAAGAAAAAGAAGACAAAAAGTGGAAAAAATCATCCATGTTCATGGACTAGAAGAATTGCTATCTAAAACACTAATACTATCTAAAAAATTTACAGATTCAATGTGATCCCTATCAACTACCTATGACATTCTTCTCAGGTCTAGAAAAATTGACAATAAAATTCATATCGAAGCACAAGAGATACCAATAGCTAAAGCAATCTTACACACACACACACAAAAAGCTGAGGCATCACAATACCAAGCTTCAAAACACACTACAGGGCAGTTTTAATCAAAGCATCTTAGTACTGGCACAAAAACAAACATGTAGAAAATTGGAACAGAATAGAAACTGCAGAATCATCCATGCACCTACAACCAACTAATCTTTGATAAACAAGCTGAAATAATTCCTGGAGAAAGGACAATCTTTTCACTAAATGGTGCTGGGAAAATTGGATCAACGCATGAAGAAGTACGAAACAAGAACCCTACCGTGCACCTTCTGCAAAAAACAAGTCAAAATTAATCAGGGACCTAAATCTACTACATGATACTATCAAATTGGTACAGGAAAACAATGGGGAAACACTACAAGATACTGGCATAGACAAAGACTTCTTGGAAAAGCTGCAGAAGCACAGACAATAAAGACAAAAATAGACAAATGGGATTACATCCAGCTAAGAAGCTTCTGCATTGCCAAGGGAATACTGAACAAAGTGAAGAGGCAACTGACAGTGAGAGAAAACATTTGCAAACTATGCAACTGTTAAAGGATTAATATCCATGATCTATAAAGAGCTCAAGAAACTCAACAACAGAAACAACAACAGCAAGAAATCCATTTAAGGAACAGGCAAAGGACATGAACCAATGGTTTTCAAAGGAGAAACTTCAAACTACCAAAAGACACATGAAAAAAATGCTCAGGATCATAGCCATCAGGGAAATGCAAATCACAAAAATATATAGAAATGAAATTATCATTTTGGGGATATTATAGTGATTTTTAGTCCTTGTTTATAACCTGTAGAACTGCAGTCTTCCTAATTTTTACTTGTTGAATATTATAATTAATTGCAAATAAAGTCTGAAATTATAGAGTGGATTAAAATTATGTCTTTGAAAAAACTCATGAAGAGAGGGGAGGGTTAGATGGGGTTGGGGGAAATAGGGAGAATTAGAGAAGTATGGATGTATTCTTGGAGCTATACCTATGGAATGAATAAAATCTGCTCGATTTATATTAATAATTTTAAAATATGATTCTTGTACTCAATAATTATAATAAAACAAGTGATATTAAACTATATGAATCTGGCCGGCGACACGCCTCAACAGGCTAATCCTCCGCCTGTGGTGCCAGCACACTGGGTTCTAGTCCCTGTCAGGGCGCCAGATTCTGTTCTGGTTGCCCCTCTTCCAGGCCAGCTCTCTGCTGTGGCCTGGGAGTGCAGTGGAGGATGGCCCAAGTCCTTGGGCCCTGCACCAGCATGAGAGACCAGGAGAAGCACCTGGCTCCTGCCATTGGATCAGCGCTGTGCGCCGGCCGCAGTGGCCATTGGAGGGTGAACCAACAGTAAAGGAAGACCTTTCTCCCTGTCTCTCTCACTGTCTACTCTGCCTGTCAATAAATAAATAAATAAATAAACTATATAAATCTATTGAAAATTTAATTACCAGACTGGTCACAAAGGACATTAGATTAGGGAACATAACAGCTGCTGATTTCAAAAGTGAATTTTATATTAAATGTTCAAAGTGAAATATCATTTTCAGAAGTTCTCTGTAGGATGAACATTATCACATGCTTTTTAAGTGTTTTCCATCTTAGTTTGAACTAGGAAGTAGTGAAAGTTTACATTAAAGTCATATACTGCTTAATTTTAATGCTGTATTCTGTGACAGCACTTGGCAATGCACTCAAGATGCCTCTTGTGACACGTGCTTCTCATGTCAGTGTGCTTGGGTTCAGCTCTCGGCTTGCTCCTGAGCCCAGCTTCCTATGAATGAAATTGTGGGAGGCAGCAGGTGATGCTTCTAGTATTGTTCCTTGCCATCTACATCGTGGACATGGAAAGACTTCCAGGCTCCTGGCTTTGGGTGGCCTATCCTGGGTTACTGTGGACATTTCAGAATTGAACCAATCTTTCTCTCTCTTCAAATAATAAAATAAATAAATTTAGAATGGTTAAGATTCAAAAGAACTTGGCTATCTGAAATATGTAAAAGAAAAAAATATAGACATTGCAATAATTTTTAAATACTTTCTATAGACCCTCTTGATTTTTTTAAAGATTTATTTATTTTTTAAAAGTCAGAATTATACAGAAAGAGAAGGGGAGAGAGAGAGAGAGAGAGAGAGAGAGAGAGAGAGAGAGATATCTTCATCCACTGGTTCACTCCCGAACTGGCTGTAATATCTGGAGCTGTGCCAATCCAAAACCAGGAGCCAAGAACTTCTTCCAAGTTTCCCATACAAGTGCAGGGGCCCAAGGCCTTGAGTTATTGTCTACTGATTTCCCAGGCCATAACAGAGAGCTGGATCAGAAGTGGAGCAACAGGGACTTGAAGGGGCACCAAAATGGAATGCTGGCATTTCAGTTGGAGGCTTTTTCCACTAGGCCTTAGCACTGACCCCAGCCCGCTTGATTATTAAATATGAAATTTTTCATTGACAATATGTAATTGTCTTATTAACGCCCTGGCCTGAAGTGCCAGCATCCCATATGGGCGCCAGTTCAAGAACTGGCTGTTCCACTTCCCATCCAGCTCTCTGCTATGGCCTGGGAAAGCAGGAGAAGATGGCCCAAGTCCTTGGACCCCTGCACCCACTTGGGAGACCCAGAGGAATCTCCTGGCTCCTGGCTTCAGATCGGCGCATCTCCAGCCTTTGCAGCCAATTGGGGAGTGAACCAGTGGATGGAAGACCTCTCTCTCTCTCTCTGCCTCTCCTCTCTCTGTGTAACTCTGATTTTCAAATAAATAAATAAATAAATCTTTAAAAAAGAAAAGCATATTTTTAAAAATGATTAATTGATTACTATATCCAGGACATTATTTTCTTTAACTGAAAATTCCAATCTTTCTCATTTTTATTGTTGTTCTGCTTGACTGTATCTACATCTATTCACTGTTAGTTATAAATGAGACAATAATCAGAGTTTTCTCTCTAATATTTCTTAGTTCTATATGATATTGAGTACCCTTTTCTTATGATGTATAACTGAAGTCCCAATCTTGTATTATTACTACTGTATGAACTGACCATGATCAATATAATATTGGTTATTTGACTACTTCCATGAAATCTTCTTTTTGATTTATGATCACAAGCTATTATGTAGTAAAGTTTATTTGTTTTTGAGAGCTTACATTGCAGAAACTTAGTAAACCTAGATTCTGTTTCATTTTTTACTTGGTATATCAATTTATTGCAATGTTAAATAAGATGAAAGTGTTCTAATTTATTCCAACTTATAACTGCCTAAAATATATAAATAACCTTAAACATTATGAAAATCTATATTATGTTAAATTTTAAAATTAGATTCATGATATAAGTGAGAATGAAAATTTAGCACCTGAATCAGGCATTTAGCATAGTGATCAAGACTCTGCTTGATATTCCCTCGTTTTATATTGGGGCAACTGGGTTTGTGTCTTGGCTCATGCTTGGGAGGCAACAGGTAACGGTTCAAGAAGTTGGGTCTCTGTCACCATGTGAGGAAAAAGGCAGGCACAAAAAGAATAAACCCAAAGACAGAAGGTTTCTCTATCTCTCTTTCTGCCTTTGAAATACATAAAATAAATGCCTTTTAGAAATTAGCCTGAACAGGCCGGCACCGCTGCTCATTTGGCTAATCCTCCGCCTGCGGCACCGGCACCCTGGGTTCTAGTCCCTGTTGGAGTGCTGGATTCTGTCCCGGTTGCTCCTCTTCCAGTCCAGCTCTTTGCTGTGGCCCCGGAGGGCAGTGGAGGGTGGCCCAAGTGCTTGGGCCCTGCACCTGCATGGGAGACCAGAAGGAAGCACCTGGCTCCTGGCAGCACGCTGGCCATAGCAGCCATTTGGGGGGTGAACCAACGGCAGGAAGAACTTTCTCTCTCTTTCTCTCTGTCTCTCTCTCTCTCTCTCACTGTCTAACTCTCTCTCACTGTCTAACTCTACCAGTCCAAAAAACGAAAAACAAAAAAAAAAAAAAAAGAGAGAGAGAGAGAGAAATTAGCTTGAACAAAGGATTTGAACAAGCATTTTTCAAGAGATGAAGTTCAAATGGCAACAGACACATGCAAAAATGTTCAGGATCATGAGCTATTAAGAAATGTAAATCAAAACCACATGAGGTGGGGCCAACGCTGTGGCTCTCTGGGTTAATCCTCCTCCTGTGGCACCGGCATCCCATATGGGTGCCAGGTTCTACTCCCAGTTGCTCCTCTTCCAGTCCAGCTCTCTGCTGTGGCCCCAGAGGGCAGTGGAGGGTGACCCAAGTGTTTGGGCCCTGCACCCACATGGGAAACCAGAAAGAAGCCCTGGCTCCTGGCTTTGTATCGGTGCAGCACCAGCCATGGCGGCCATTTGGGTTATGAACCAACGGAAAGAAAACCTTTCTGTTTCTCTCACTGACTGTGAGTCTACCTGTCAAATAAATAAATAAATTATAAATCTTTAAAAAAACACATGAGGTTTCACCTTACCCCAGTTAGAACAGATCTCAGAAATCAACAAAGAACACATGCTGGAGAGGATGTGGGGAAAAGGTGCCCTGATCCACTGTTGGTGGGAATGCCATCTGTACTGCAGTGCAGCTACTGTGGAAGACACTATTGGAGATACCTCAGAAATCTGAATGTCAACCTACCATGTGATCCAGCCATCCCACTCCTGGAGATTTACCCAAACCAAAGGAAATCAGCATCTAAAAGTGTTTTCTGTATGCCCATTTTCATTGCAGCCCAAGTCACAATAGCTAAGATATCGAATCAACCCAGATGTCCTTCAACTGTTGACTGGATAAAGAAATTATTGTATATATACACTATGAAATACTACTCAGCTGGGAAAAATGAAATCCTGTCTTTTGCAAAAAATATATGCAACTGGAAGTCATTATACTTAGTGAAATAAGCTTGTCCCAGAAAAGGCATATACCAAATGTTTTCCCTAATGAGGTAACTAATAGAAGACCTAAAATGTAACGTATTAGCGTCAAATGGACACTTGGGATTCAATGATTGCTCACAGCCCTTTTTTCTTCCATTGAGGAATAGTGTCTTTCTTCATACTATTTGGTGAACTCTTTTACTTAGTTCAGGGTTAACTTTACGATCATTAGGTAAACTGAAAGTCAATCTCTGTAAAAATTAAAAGTGAGAATGGGAGGCGGAGGAAGAAGCATTGGAATGTGTGTGGGATAGAGGGTAGAGTGGCAAGTATCATTATGTTCCTTAACCTGTGTATATGAAATACATAAAAATTTTATAGCTTAAATAAGATTTAAAAATTTTGCCTGGGAAACATTTTTGTATTTGTTGACAAATTATGCTACTTTATGAAAAGAAAAAGATTGATTAGTAATTAACAGAATGGGTTTCTCAAGATTGGAAGCAGAGTAATATAAAGCAAAGGGCCCAATCCCTCAAAAAAGACCATGAAAATAATTGATTCAAAAATCAGGTCATTGGATGGGCATTTGGCTCAGTGGTAAAGTCATTGGTTAAGGCACTCCCATCCATCACAGGAGTACTTGGCTTCAATTCATATCATGATTTCAGCTCTCTCCTGATGCCTGATGCATCTCTGAGAGGTAGTAGTTATGGTTCAAGCAGTTGAGTTCCTTCTACCTACTTGGAAGACCTGAATTGGATTCCCAGCTTCTGGCTCTGTCCAGAAGAGCTTTGCTCAGTCGTATCCAACCATTTTAGCCATTAAGGAATTGAACCAGAAGATAGAATTCCTCTCTGTATCTATTCTGTGCTCTCTCTCTCTCTTTTTCTCTCATTCAATGCTTCTAAAATAAATAAGCAAGTTTTTAAAAATTACACACACATATGTGTATATATATATATATATGTATGGTCACAATTATTCTCAACAATTAATTATCTTCAATTAACTATCTTGTTCTAGTATTTGTGAGTCTATATTCTCTTCAGTCTAGTGTAATATGTTGCACTATGTTATTATTGTCTTGGATTAATATATGGTCTCCCTTTATAATCCATTAGAAATCTTTTTATTTCAAACAAAAAATTATATCCACATTTTCATATAATTTTCTTTGAATTTGAAAGTTAGAGGTGAGATTCAAATTCTCTTTCTCTCTAATCTCGAAAATCCTGGCTGTTACAGAAATATAATAATTTACAGCCCCACTAACTCGTGTTTAAACACCAGAACTTATTGATGTTGGCTGTGCAGCAGGTTTGCATTTATTTGTGTTCGCCATGTGCAAGAAAAGTGACCAACCATCCTGATTCCAGCTATATTAATATTACTACCCACTAACTGAGCCTCAACGTCCACAATTTCTTTTATGAAGTCATCAGTATGCATTTCAAAATCTCACCAAAGCTTACTTTGTCAAATGTATTTCTTCCCATGTCCTGCACACATGTCTCTCTCTCTTTTTTGAAATATTTATTTATTTATTTGAAAGTCTAAGTTACACAGAGAGAGAGGAGAGAGAGAGAGAGAGAGAGAGAGAGACAGAGAGATTTTCCATCTGCTGGTTCACTCTCCAATTGGCCACAATGGCCCGAGCTGCGCCAATCCGAAGCCAGGAGCTCCTTCAGGGTCTTCCACATGGGTGCATGGGCTCAAGGAGTTTTGCCATCTTCTACTACTTTCCCAGGCCATGATAGAGAGCTAGATCCGAAGTGGCATAGCTGAGACTTGAACCAGCACCCATATGGGATGCCGGCACTGTAGGCTGCGGCTTTACCTGCTATGCCACTGCACAGGCCCCAATGTGTATTTCAAATATTTATAATTTCTCCAGGTTTTCTTGACATCTTCTGTACTTGAACTCAAGACATTTCCTTTGCTTGGATTTCCCCTTATTTCTTGGGATCGAATACCTTCCACTTCCAGATTAAATATTGTCTTAATTATGATGCCTTTTAAAATCTGATGTCATAATCAGTAGCTCTCACCCTGTAATGATCACTTATTTATAGCATTTATGTAAGCTGTTCATAAGATGTCTGGTTCTCCTTTCTATCATGACATGCCTAAAAGACAAAGGCCTTGATTATTCCTCCTTGAATCTGATTCATTCTCATCAATAAGGTGAACAGAAAAGGTATTAAATGAAGAAATGTTGCAAGAGTTGATGTGAACAAAAATTAGTATCAGTTATTTTGTAATGAAATTACCAACTCAAAAAGGAAAACAATTTCCTAGTATTTAATCAATGTTTACTTTTTAAAAATCAAGCCATTACCAAGATTAACCAATAATTATACTAACTTGCATAGATAATATTACTTGTATTTCCTAGAAAAAATAATAAACATAGGTCGTAGGTTGTAGGAGCTGGCACTGTGGAGTAGTAGCTTAAGCCTCCTCCTCTATTGCTGATATCCTTTATGGGCACCAGCTAAAGTCCCAGCTATTCCACTCCTTATCCAGCTCTCTGCTAATGGCCTGGGAAAGCAGTGGAAGTTGGCCCAAGTACTTGGACCCCTACATCCACATTAAATCTTAAAAAAAAGCAGGTTGCAAAGAACAGGAAATTCAGGTGAAGCCCAGGCGATGCCTGAATAAGATCTCTGGATCCTGCAGAGTCACCAATGAGAACAGCTATACATGCTCCAGTCGCATACACAAGAGCTGCAGAGGCCAGATGAGAGACCACAGTGGCTCATCTTATTGTAGTGTTATGAAAAGTCACATTGAAGAAAGCAAGGAGGAAAGAGTTGCCTACATCATTCCTTCTCTTGATTGGAAAAGGTAGAATGACCTGGATTCTAGTGCCAGGCGCACTGCAAGCGTAAGTGTCAGGTTAATCCCACCAGTCCCTGTGGAGGGAATATTTGGAACTTCCACAGCAGCTTCCCTGAACTCTCTCCCAACCACAAGTAGAATGCAGAACTACAACCACGTGGAGAGCCAAGTAAAGGAGCTTAAGACATTGCCTTGGAGCTTGATAAACCCTACCAAGCTGAGCCTAGCACCCAATAATGCCCAAAGTCCTCTACCACCCAGCTGGTACTCAGAGACTGAGCCTCTAGATTTTTTTAAAGATTTATTTTATTTTATTTGCAAGACAAAGTTATAGAGAGAGGCAGAAAGAGAGAGAGAGAGAGAGAGAGAGAGAGAGAGGTCTTCCATTCACTGATTCAGTCCCCAAATGGCCACAACAACCGGAGCTGTGCCGATCCGAAGCCAAGAGCCAAGAGATTCTTCCAGGTCTCCCACTTGGGTGCAGGGGCCCAAGGACCTGGACCACCTTCCACTGCTTTCCCAGACCACAGCAGAGAGCTGGATTGGAAGAGGAGCAGCCGGAACTAGAACTGGTGCCCACATAGGATGCCAATGCTTCAGGCCAGGGCTTTAACCCACTGAGCCACAGTGCCTGCCTGAGCCTCTAGATTTGAGCTGCATTACACAGGAACCTGTACACTGGTGGGTCAGACTCAATTGGGAGTGTATCACTGCCAGTCATGGGTGTGAAGAGCCTGGGGCCAATCTAGGTGGTCAAGGGGCTGCTTTTATCATTGTCCTCTAAATATGAACATACAGGAAGCGACTGAGGGACTGTGTCTTGTCAATAAGTGCCAGGCAGGAAAAGCCCAATACTGAGATGAGCCTAACAGCTTGAGTGCTTAGGCCAGTGTCAGTGAATAGTTTCTGGACTTGTTCCATTGCCAGGCAAAGAGCTGCATCCTGGTGAGACACTCTTGTTTTGAAGTAGCATCACCCAGCTCTCATGAATCTGGTTTGAACTGCCATGATTGCATGGGGCCTTGTGACTGTGAGACCCAGGTATAATTCACCTAGTAGGGCCTGAGAAGTAGCTGAAGAGCTGCCTTTACCTTTTCCTGCAAATTCGGGCATTAAGAAAGGAATCACAAAACTGTTTCTTTATTCAGTGTCAGGAATACAAAAACCAAGCAGTGAACAGGTTGTTAGTCCCTGTTCCCAGGCTGGTGTTTGTAGGCAAAGCCCCTAGACTTGCTTCCCTGCCCAGTGGAGTTCTGTGTTCATGGTTAAGCAGTCTTACACCCCACTCAGCCTCACCAGTGGCGAAGAAGTACAGATTGGGCCGTGAGCCCACTTCAGCATGAAGCAGTCAAGAGTCCACCTCAGCAGCAGAAGAGAATTAGAATCTCTGGTAAAATCCAAATCAAGCCAGATTACTAAAGCAAATCCTTTAGTGTGCAGAAGTCATCATATTCCAACAACCAGCAGAAAACTCCAAGGAACTATATGATCTCAGCTAAAAAGAATAAGTTATCGGAACCCATAAATCTAGGAATTGAGTGAGAACTTCACAAGAGTTATTTTAAGGAAGCTCAGTGACATTCAAGAAAACATAGAGAAACCATTCAATATTCTAACACATTTGACAGAGATGGAAGTAATTAAACAATATCAGGCAGAAATCCTCCAACTGAAAAATACACTAAGTGAAATTAAAAACTCAATAGGAGGGGCCGGCGCTGCAGCGGGGTGGGCTAATCCTCTGCCTGCAATGCTGGCATTCCATATGGGCACTGGTTCATGTCTCCACTGTTTCTCTTCTAATAAAGCTCATTGCGAATGGCCTAGGAAAGCAGGGGAAGATGGCCCAAGTGCTTGGACGCCTGCATCCATGGGGGAGACCTGGAAAAATCTCCTGGCTCCTGGCTTCAGATCAGCCCAGCTCTGGCCATTGTGGCCATTTGAGGAGTGAACCAGTGGATAGAAGTTGTTTCCCTCTGTCTCTCCTTTCTGTCTATAAATCTGCCTCTAAATTAAATAATAAAATCTGTTAAAAAAAAAAAAAACCTCAATAGGAAGCATGAATAGCAGAATAGATCAAAGAAGAAAGAACTGGTGAGCTACAAAGACAGGTTATTTGAAAATGCACCAGTTCTATTGAACACAGATGATGTTAATTTACTAAGTATTTCTCTATTAAAAACTAGAATATAGAATTTTGTATGCATTCACTATAAAGAAATGTTAAATCCTTGAAAGATGAATGATGTATTTACCCTGATTTGACATTGCACAATGTGTACAGCCATTGAAACATCACACGATAGCACCACATAAATATATTTAATTTTTAAATGTCTGTTAATTTTTTGAATAAAAATAAAACTGGCATTGTGGTGCAGCAGGTTAAATCTGTTGCCTGTACTATCAGCATCTCATTTGTACACCGGCTGGCATCCCCACTGCTGCAGTTTTGCTTCAGCTCTGTGTTAATATGCTTGGAAAAGCAGCAGAAGATGACACAAGCACTTGGTCCATGCACCCATGTGGCAGATGCGATGGAGTTGCAGGCTCCAGGCTTTGGCCTGACTAGCACTGGCCTTTTTGGCCATTTGAAGAGTGAACCAGCAAATGGAATTTCTCTCTCTCTCTTTCTCTCTCATTTTCTTTTTCTCTGTGTCTGTCTCTCCCTTTCTAACTGCCTTTCAAATAAAATAAACAAATCTTCAAAAAGGAAATCAATTTAAAATTTTATTTTAAATTTTAATGAGTTACAGGGAGAGAGAAAGAGACAGAGATCTTCTGCCTACTTGTTCACTCCCGAGAAGGGCACAATGGACTGGGCCAGGGCGGGGCCAGACCCAAGCCAGGAACCAGGAGCTTCCAGATTTTCAATGACCTAAGCACTTGGATCATCTTCTGCCGCTTTTCTCAGGCCATTATAAAGGAGACTGGAAGAAGAACAGCTGGAACACACACCAGTGCCCATATGGGATTACAGTGTCACAGGCGGCAGCTTTACCCACTACACCACAATGTGTGCCCCAAAAGATATACATTTTTAAAATTATTATTATGAATTGGATGACCATGGAATTTTTATTGTAGAATGCAATCATTTGAAAAATGTTATTTCTTTTTTTAATAATCTTTTTTTAAGATTTATTTATTGATATTAATGTAAGAGTTACACAGAGAGAGGAGAGGCAGAGAGGGAGAGAGGTCTTCCATCCACTGACTTACTCCCAAATTGGCCACAATGGCCGGAGCTGAGCTAATCTGAAGCCAGGAGCCAGGAGCCTCTTCTGGGTCTCCCATGCAGAATCAGGGGCCCAAGGACTTGGGCCTTCTTCTACGCTTTCCCAGGCCATAGCAGAGAGCTGGATTGGAAGTGGAGCAGCCGGGTCTCGAATTGATGCCCATATGGGATGCGGGCGCTTCAGGGCAGAGCGTTAACTCACTGCATCACAGTGCCGGCCCCAAAACATGTTATTTCTATCCAATCTAATTATACCCAATATTACAGTGAAAAACATTGCAAGCCTATTCTTGAGGTAAACCACAATTTTTATTGTGATTTCACAGACTATGAGTTGCTATATAGCATTCTTTAAGATTTTCTCTACTCTCATCGCCTCCATATGATCTAATTGAATCATTGGATATGTTATATATCTGTGTACAATACTGATACAAATTTTAAGTCAACTTAACAATGGCCACATTTTTAAAAGAATATTGATTTACCTTATAACTTTTTAATTTTATTTTTTGTAAGAACATGAGTCAGGAAGTCATCTGCCTTCTGAAAAACAAGAATAGAACACAAAATGTCAATTTCATGAATAGGAATGAAACCAAGCTGTTGCCTAAAGGACAATTAACTTATTATCAGCAATTATTTGTAAGTGTGCAATGAGCAGATTGTTGTCTGAACTAAAAGCTTTAACATAACGTTTTAACCTGAACAAATTGAGCTGAGTTATTGATAGCCTAAATCTGTAAGGACATAATCAGGTGCAGAAAGAAATGAATTATAATTTTTCACTACATTATTGAGTAAACTCTAAAATTTGCTCAAATCTCCTGATATGGATGCCAAAGTCAAAGGTGGGTCACCATTTATAATTATAATTCAATTTCAAAATGGTTACCACTTTTTCAAAAAGATCTATTTATTTATTTGAAAGACAGCTACAGAGAGGCAGAGGCAGAGAGAGACAGAGCGAGAGCAAGAGCGAGAGCAAGAGCGAGAGAGATCTTTTATCCACTGGTTCACTCTCCATATGGCCACAATGGCTGGAGCTGGGCCAGTCTGAAAACTGGAGCCAAGGACTTCTTCCAGGTCTCCCATGTGTGTGTAGGAGCCCAGGGACCTGGGCCATCTTCTACTGCTTTCCCAGGCCACAGCAGAGAGCTGGATGGGAAGTGGAACAGCCGGGATTTGGATCTGTGTCCATCTGGGATGCATGCCCTGCAGGAGGTAGCTTCACCTGCCACGCTGCAGCCCCAGCTCCATCATTTTTTTTTTGACTAAAATATTATCTTGGGAGACTAACAATCTATCTCCTTTAGTTTTTTGTCCCCTTTAATTAGATTAATATTATATAATTTATAGAGAGTTTCTATAGTCAGATACAGTCATTTAGTTATAACAGTAATTTTTCTAAATACAACTGGATCATTACGAAAATTATTTGGGTAACTATCATACTTGGAGATAAAAACCAAGATAAATGTTCAATTAACAATGGACTTATTTGGGGCTGGCATTGTGGCATAGAATATTACACTTGCACCTGTAACATTGTTTTTGCATTAGGGCACCAGTTCATGTCTCTGCTGCTGCACTTCTGAGCCCGCTCTCTTATAATGGCCTGGAGAAATCATGAAATCATTGGAAGATGGCCCAAGTGTTTGGGCACCTGTCACACATGTTGGAGACCCAGATTAAGGGCGTGGTTTCTGACTAAGCAAACACTGTCTTTTGTAGCCACCTGAGGAGTGAACCATTGCATGGAAGATCTCCATTTCTCCCTCTCTTTCTGTAATTCTGACATTCAAAATAAAATAAATCTAAAAAAAAGACTTATTATACCTGAACATGTAGTGGAGAGATATTGCTCAAAAATATTTTAAATTCAATTATTTTTATTATGTAGATATATACCCTTGCAGTGTTGGTAAAAATATAAATGGAAGACAAATATAAATATTCTCAATTTGCTTATGGTTCAAAGACGCTGTTCCAAATACTCAGAGACAATCCTTTGTGTTCCTCCTTTCCTTCTAGGGCCTGCAGGGAGGGTTGACAACAACAGGGCAATTCTTTCATTAACAACCAGGTTGCATGAACATTCACAAGTGCATCATGGAGTAGATTTGAAGTGGCTCAAAGAAATCCAGAAATTTGCAACAAAATAAAGGAGAACTCCAGATAAACACATTGACACCAAGCTCACCAAAACTAACTGGGACAAAGAAATTAGTAATATCCCATACTGCATCTGTGTGAGACTGTCCAGAAGATGTAATGAAAATTCACCCAACAAGCTCTGTGCTTTCGTAACCACTTTCCAATTGTACAGTCAGTAAGGATGGCAGCTAATTGCTGATTAAAGTGCAAAGCAAATACAACATTCAGAAGATGCTGGGAAAAGTATAGTGGTGGAGTAGCACACTTCGTTTAGTATTGCATTTGCTAAAAAGTGCCTCACTCTCATTGGCAGTGAAATTGAAGCTGGCATACGATGGTGTACCTTCTGCAAGGGTGATCAATCAAAGAATTCAAACATGATTCTCTGAATTTGATTAAACACAGTCAATGAAATTATATTAAATATACATATCACTTCTGGAGACACATTGTGGTAATTCTTTTCTTAATTTGCCTATGTCAAAATAGTATCACAATTTCTTCTGCAAATTCCTAACACAAAGATTAATTGATTCTTTATTCTAACATATATGCATAAAGTATTTAGGAAATTACAGTTTTACTCTGTGTGTCTTTCATCTTCTAGTATACCAGGTAGATCTATTTACAGAGTGTTACTCTTATCCTCAGTGTGTGTTTAGGAATATAACAACCTTAGCTCTCTTTCTTCAGTTATATAATTAGATTATACATAATAAACTAATTTATTTGGTATAAATTGGTTACTCAGCTGAGTTCTGTATATTAAAAACAAGACTTAAAATGAAACCAAAATTTCAAGATAATGGATGATATAGACACACATTACATAGCTTTATTCATATAAGCTGAAACTGTAGAACTACTAGATCTCTTCCATAAGGGAAAGATCCTTAAAATTGGTGTGGGTGCTGATTTTTTGGATATAATATCAAAAACACAGGAAATGAAAACAAAAAAGATTTTATAATATTTCTGATTTTGCTTTTAAGAAAAATATTTTAAGGGCAAATATTTGGCACAGTGGTTAAGCACCATTTGTGACATCTGCATCCCATATTGGAGTGTCTAGGTTTGAGTCCAGGCTGTGTTTCAGATTCCAGCTTCCTGCTAACGTACACCTTGGGAGGCAGCAGGTGAGATGGCTCAAGCAGTTGGATTCATGCCATCTATGCAAGAGACATGGATTGAGTCCTTGTCTCCTGGGCATTGGGGTAATCTGGTAGATGGGAGTCTCTCCATTTCTCTCTGGCTCTCAAATTAAATCATTCATTCAATCAATCAATCAATCATCTGGAAAACGTGTAGGATGGATTGGAAGAAAGTGGAGAAACCACTGTGACCATGATCAAGAATAATATATTTATTTTGTGCTATTGTCTCTATAAAGATTGAATCCAAAAAGCAGATAAAGTAATGAACATTGATCCTATATAAGGAATGGGAAAATTTGCGTTAAGATTTGGAAAAAGGGGATAGAATAAAGATAAATGGTGAATCTAGAAAAGCAGAGGAGGAAGTATACTCATTTCTTGTGTTATAAAGTGTAGATACAGGTAATGAATAAAGATGCAAGGTTGTTATATTCCTAAACACACACTGAGGATAAGAGTAACACTCTGTAAATAGATCTACCTGGTATACTAGAAGATGAAAGACACACAGAGTAAAACTGTAATTTCCTAAATACTTTATGCACATATGTTAGAATAAGGAATCAATTAATCTTTGTGTTAGGAATTTGCAGAAGAAATTGTGATACTATTTTGACATAGGCAAATTAAGAAAAGAATTACCACAATGTGTCTCCAGAAGTGATATGTATATTTATATTTAGAGGTGAAGAGTTTGAGGATTCAGTAATCAACATTGTCAGAAAAGCTTATTTTTTGTTGTTTGTTTGAAATTGAGGAAGCTGGGATTATACTGTGAATTTTAGGAATGTGAAATGTATGGAAACAGTTGAACCGGTTACATTTAAGAAGCTGATTTAGAAAAGAAAGGTGGAGGAGGAATCTAACATTCAGTGCAAAACATTAAATTTCCTTCTGCTTCAAACTCTTCCATCTATTTATATTTTAAACACTAATCTCATTTGGTTGGAACTTAGAGTAATTACATAACTACTATACATCAGCTTATTCATTATATTTTACATTTAAGTGAAATTCAAGGATCTATGAAATGTTAAATATATGTTAATATTCACTTCAATTATATGATAATTTTTTATTTTTGAATAGTTTTAACAGATTCCATCTGATTTTCATTTACTATTTTAAGAACGTAGTGATATTCTTGTCTGCTTCCCTTCCTCCCTTCTCTCTTTCTCACCCCTTCTTCTTTTTTTTTCTTAGTTTTTGAGATAACATATTTTAAATTTGCATTACAGAAAAAGGGATTAATACTTCACCAAGGAAGAAGATTAACAAGTAAAAAGCAAAATGACCCTAGTTTAGTGGGAATATAGACAATGGTTAACAACAATACTGGAATGGAAATATTACCATCTAGAAATAGTGAACGTTTTTTAGAGACAAAATGGAAATGGCTCAGCATTTATTTACACATGTTGCTCAAAAGTAGCAAAGTCATGAGAACTCATTGAGATAACCTCCTCCTTTATGAATTTACCTTATTTGATAATATTAAAATTAATAGAGGTATCTAGATACTTGGAATCTTTCCAGAAACTTATTTTACCAAAGTAAAATACTGAGTTCAAACTTAATTAAAGAGGGGTTTTTGTTATAATTTTTATTATAGTGTGATAATTATGATGCTTGTAGAAAAATGCTGAATTAGAAGCTGTAATTTTGCCACTAGATCACTAGATGGTATACAGTTCCTTTAAGGAAATATGCATGAGGAGCTGTGTGTAACAACGACTTCATTTTTGAAAAGCAATGCTAATTTTATTCATTTAATTTTACTCATTTTTGCAGAAAATAATTTTTATTATTGCAGAATAATTATAACAAATGTTTTGAAATTATATTTCTAGTATAATATAACAAAATTAGTTTTCTCAGGATAATTAATTGAAGATTTAAAGCACATCATTTGATTTTCAATGTATGATATGTTACCAGGTTTACCTTGGTATATAGTAAATAAAAATGCTGCACTTATAAGATACTTATAGAAGTATGAATTTTGAATTTGTGTGTCTTTAAATACTATAGAATATCAATAGATTAACATGAAAAACTGGTAAGATTATACTTTTAATAAGTCATCTGCAATTCTGTATAATAAACTGTGTAATCTTGTCAGGGGTTAGAACAGCTGATAAGAACAGTGACTCAAAATGAAAATATCAAGAATTCAATCACCTGAATAATGTAACAGTAAACAATAAACAAAGATAAAGAAGCACTTTGGTGTTCTGTTTTGCCTCACGGAATAAAGAGAAAGTTAAGGATGCAGTGAATCTGTGCAGGTGTATAGGTCATTATACTGTTGACAGAGTCCTAAAGTCAATGTTCAGGTAATTTTATGGACATTGTAGACAGTACTGAGAAATTAATCAGAGTACAGAAAATTGTGTTCAAAATTCTCATTGCTCCCTCTACCTATAGTCTTCCATAGAGGTACCTAAGGAAAGTCTAGATGAAGAAAAACGTGAATGGAGGCTCCTGGACCAGAAATGAAAATTTGCTTAAGAAATTGCCTGGCCTGACAGGCCTGAGTCCATGACCACAGCTGTTTAGAGTTTGCAGTGCCCTGACTTTGAACCAAATCTGGACATGCAAGGGGAGCTTTTTCCCATGAGGCCTATTAGGTGGACAAAAGTACTTTTTTTTTTTTTTTAACCTAGAGTCGAACTCCTAAGAAACGGAAGTAAAAGCATAATACCAGTTACAATAGCTCCCCCTCCCACTAATCCAAAAACTGAGGTACTTAACTAAACCCTGAGTAAATATAGAGACACACCATTGGAAGATTTCACATAGTAAAGATGTCAATTATCCCACACTGATTGACAAATTTAAGGCTATTTGTATCAGAATCTTAATAGTGTCTTTTAATAAGTATAGATAAGCTCATCTTAAAATACAGAGTACACCATTTAGTAAATGCAGACACAGTTTAGAAAATGACCCTGCCTGATTTTAGGGCTTTTTGCTATCAAGCAGTCTTAGAGCAATAGAAGGATAGGAATAGTGCCCAACATTCCTCAGATAAACACATACAAACATGATCAATTTATTTTATTTTTACGAAAGTGTAAAAGGCATTCATAATAGAATAGGTTGAATTTTAACAATGTGCTGAAGAAACTGATCACCCCTATGCAAGTAAACAAATAAGTTCTATCTAAATCTTACTTTTTAACTAATGATTTTATAGATTATAAGTACAAGTTTTATTAATTTAATTATAAACCATAAAGCTAGAAAACTTTTGGAAAAAATAAGAGAAAATTTGGCATTGGGGTTAAAACAGTTTTTGTATTTGAAATCAAAATCATGATGGGTGGCCATTAGGAGCAGAAATTCACACATTCCTTCAGATACATACTGGAGTGCTGGGTTGAAGCTCCAGTTGCACTCCTGATTCTAGCTTCCTACCTGGGTACATTCTTGGAGGGAGAAGATCTTAAGTCAAGTAGTGGTCCTGGCTACCCACATGAGAGACCCAGACTAAGTTCCAAGCTCCTGGCTTTGAGTTGACCCCTTCTCAATCTTGCAGTCTTTTGGGGAATGAACCAGCATTGAAATGTCTCTGTAAGTCTCTCTCTCTCTCCTTCTCTGTCTTTCTCTCTCTCTCTCTTGCAATTAAAAAACATTAATGATCAAGTAGATAATTTGGATTATATCAAAATGCAAAAAGTTTGCTCTCATTATATCTAATGCTAGAATAAAAAAAATTCTAAAGTAATAAACAATATAGAATTCCCAAAACTCAACAGCAAAGATTAAATTCAAAATATCAAAATACTGCACCCAAGATGTAAACATAAGAAATTAACACATGAAGGATATTTCAGGTAGACTTTTGATACAGGAGATAAGCCACCATTTTCATTCATATAACATTCTTAAATGTAGGAAAACTACAAAGATGAAAATGAGATTACCAAGGGCTAGAGAGGAGAGGAAAGGCAGGAGAGATGTGACTGGGACTATGGCAGAGTAGCACATGGATCATTGTAATTTGGCTATTCTTTATCTTCATTGTAATGATCATACAAATGCACACATGATATAAAATTATATAGAACCTCCATGTGAAACTGATGACAACTGAATAGGTAGATGGATCCCATGAATGTTGACTTAGGCATGATGTTTTAAATTCCTACAAGATGTTACACAATACCAGACATACAAAAATTGTACAATTTATGTTTTGATGTGAGACTACATAGGATAATGTCCAATCAGGGTAAATACATGTATGTCATTGAGTGTTGTGAGTGTACTATCCAGCATCTGCCAAATTCTTAGCAGAAGTTTTGCTTTTATAATTATAAATTTATTTTGCATTTCTAAATCTATGTAAACAAAATACGTGAAATTATTTACCTTAAATAAAATATTTTGCTAAAATTTTATTTAAGGTAAATAATTTCACGTATTTTGTATACATAGATTTAGAAATACATAAATAAATGAATTGATCTACAATAAATATGAAGCTACTGAAAACTCTTTCATATGCTGACTTCATTTCCCTTGGGTAAATTCCCAGGAGTGTGAAGATTAGATTATATGGTAGATCTATTTTTAAGATTTCTGAGATATCTCCATTCTGTCTCCCACAATGGCTGTACTAGTTTACATTCCCAGAAACAGTGGATTAGGGTAACTTTTCCCCCAACATGCTCATCAGCATTTATTGTTTGTTGATTTCAGTATGAGAGCCATTCTAACCAGAGTAAGAGTAAATCTCATTGTTGTTTTGATTTGCATTTCTTTGATGGCCAGTGATCCAGAATATTTTTTGTGTGTCTGCTTGTTGAGTCCTTTGCCCATTTTTTAACTGGATTGTTTGTTGTAGTTGAGTTTCTTGAGACTTTATAAATTCTTGATATTAATCCTTATCAGTTTCATAGTTTGCAAATACTATCCCTTTGGTTGGTTGCCTCTTATCATTGTTGAGTGCTTCATTGGCAGTGCAGATGATTCTCATCTTTATATAATCCCATTTGTCTATTTTGTTTTGATTCCCTGTGCTTCTGATGTCTTTTCCAAGAAATCTTTGCCTATACCAAAGTCTTCCAGAGTTTCTCCAATGTTCTCTTATAATAATTAATAGTGTCAGGACATAGATTTTGATCCTTGATTCACTTGGAGTTGATTTTTGAATAAAGTGAAAGGCAGGGATCTTGTTTCATACTTTTTCTGATGGAGATCCAATTTTCCCAGCAACACATGTGGAAGAGACTGTCCTTTCTCCAAGGATTGATTTTAGTCCATTTGCTAAAGATTAGTTGGTTGTGAATGCATGGATTAATTCCTGGAATTTCTATTCTGCTCCATTGGTCTACATGACTACTTTTGTTGCAGTACCATGCTGTATTACTATGTAACTGTATATAACTGTATAACTTTACATGACTGTATAACTGAATATAACTGCATATAATTGTATAACTGTATAACAGTATTTAATTGTATATAACTGCATAACTATATATAACTGTATATAGCTGTATAACTCTATAACTGCCCTGTAGTAAGTCTTGAAATCTGCATGCCTACAGTTTTGTTTTGTTACATTAGATTGGTTTAGTTATTTGGGGTCTCTAGTGTTTCCATATGAATTTTAGCAATGTTTTTCTGGGTCAGAGAAGAATGTTCTTGGTATTTTGATTGCGATTATATTGAATCTGTAAATTGCTTTCAGCAGTATAGGCATTTTGATGTTCATACTTCAAATCTACAAACTTGGAATATTTTTCCATTTTTTGTGTCGTCTTCTGTTTCTTTCATTAATGTTTTTGTAATTTTCATTATACAGCTCTTTCATCTCCTTGGTTAAATATATTCTAAGTTATTTAATTTTTTGTAGCTATTTTGAATAGGATTGATCTTAAAAGTTCTTTCTTAGCCATGACATTGACTTTGCATACCAAGGCTATGGATTTTCATCTGTTAATTTTATATGCTTCCACATTAACAAACTCTTTTATGAGTTCTAATGGTCTCTTAGTGGAGTCATTTGTATCCCTCCTACATAGAATCATATCATTGGCAAACAGGGGCAATTTGAATTCATTCTTACCAATTTGTATCCCTTTGATTTCTTTTTCTTGCTATTGAATAGCAATGTATGAGGTGGGCATCCATGTCTGGTTCTTTATCTTGGTGGAAATGCTTCCAACTTTTCTCATTTCAATAATATATGACTGAGTGGGTGTTATAAATTGTCTTGATTGTGTTGAGGAATGTGCTCTCTTTCTACAATTTGCTTAAGGTTTTAATCATGAAAGGATGTTTAATTTTATCAAATACTTTCTCTGCATCTATTGAGATAATCATTTGGTTTCTATTCTTTATTTGTCAATACGATTTACCACATTTATTGATTCGAATGTTGAACCATCCCAGGGATAAATCCCACTTGGTTCAGGTGAATGATACTTCTGATGTGTTATTGGATTCTATTAGGTAGTGGTGTGTTGAAAATTTTTTCATCAATGTTCATCAGCAATATTGGTCTATATTTTATTTGTTATCTAACAACTGTTCCTAACATACTATACATGTAATGTGCTTGCATAGACAACCAATGAATGAATGAACAAAATATTCTATTACCTTTGTTCTTTTTTTAAATTTTCTAAATCATCAGAGCCTTTGAATTTGCCACATTTGATTCAAACCCTACACTACATCACAAAATATATTTTAATTCTGTTGTATAATATATATTGCGGGCCGGCGCCGCGGCTCACTAGGCTAATCCTCCGCCTAGCGGCGCCGGCACACCGGGTTCTAGTCCCGGTTGGGGCGCCGGATTCTGTCCCGGTTGCCCCTCTTCCAGGCCAGCTCTCTGCTGTGGCCTGGGAGTGCAGTGGAGGATGGCCCAGGTGCTTGGGCCCTGCACCCCATGGGAGACCAGGAAAAGCACCTGGCTCCTGGCTCCTGCCATCGGATCAGCGTGGTGCGCCGGCCGCAGCGCGCCGGCCGCGGTGGCCATTGGAGGGTGAACCAACGGCAAAGGAAGACCTTTCTCTCTGTCTCTCTCTCTCACTGTCCACTCTGCCTGTCAAAAAATAAAATAAAAAAAAAAAGAAAAAAATATATATTGCACTCATTTAAAGGTAAATAATTGGATTTGTGTCCATAGATACATTTTTATATGTAGTTTTGCTGCAATACTTTTAACACAAATTTATGAATGACATCCTGTCATTCGTTTCCTAAATATGAGTATACGGAAATGAATCAGATTTGCCCCAAGCGGTAGAGTTAGAAATGTGCCAGGGGATTCAAATTCAATACCATCAAGATGGCATCTACCAATGCCATCTCACTAGTTAAAGTGATCAGTTTCATTTCACAATTGATAATAATGATAGGATTAAGAGTCAAAGAGATCACATAAACAAGAATAGTGTCTGCTAATACTAACTGATAGAATTAAAAAGGAGAGAACGATCCAACATGGGAAGTGGGATACATAACAGACTCATAGAATGGCAGATGTCCTAATCAGAACTCTGGCCTCAGACCTCAGAATCAGCCCATAAGGATTCAGATAGGATAAAAAGCCCATGAGAGTATTTCAGGCAATGGAAAGCCAAGATACTGTGACAAAAAAAAAAAAAAAAAAAAAAAAAAAAAAAAAAAAAAAAAAAAACAACCACCACCACCACCACCACCACCACACCTAAATGAAGGATCTCTGTAATGAGATCCCAGTGGAAAAAATGGGCCATCAAAGAAGGAGGTACCTTTCTCTGAAGGGAGGAGAGAACTTCCACTTTGACAATGACCTTGTCGAAATAAGATCAGAGTTGGCAAACTCAAAAGGCTTCCATAACCTTGGCAACTCATGACAAGAGCCTAGGGTGATTACTGAAGCCATAAACTAGAGTGCTAATTGTTAAGTCAACAATAGGAGTCACTGTGCACTTACTCCCCATGTAGGATCTCTGTCCTTAATGTGTTGAACTTTGTGAATTAATGATAAAACTAGTACTCAAATAGTACTTTACACTTAGTGTTTCTGTGTGGGTGCAAACTGTTGAAATCTTTACTTAGTTGATCTTCTGTATATAAAGATAATTGAAAATGAATCTTGATGTGAATGGAATGGGAGAGGGAGTGGGAGAGGTGAGGGTTGCGGGTGGGAGGGAAGTTATGGGAGGGTGGCCATTGTAAT
Organism: Oryctolagus cuniculus; assembly: GCF_051225735.1. NCBI lineage: Eukaryota > Metazoa > Chordata > Mammalia > Lagomorpha > Leporidae > Oryctolagus > Oryctolagus cuniculus. The sequence continues at coordinate 47,097,949 of NC_142869.1, read as the reverse complement.
CCAAAAGCTTTACTTTGGAAATTTATATTTATTAAATATAAGTTAAAAAAATAAAAAGGTAAGTACAAAAAAATGATATGAGTTCCATTGTCATGAACTTTTTGAAGTCAATTTATTTTTATACCCAACATTCTTCAGATTGAATGGTAACTTCTGAAATCTGTGAAGTCAAAATTCAAGTATTAGCTACTCATTTTGAGCATTATAAAAATTTCAGGTGACATTAAAAACAGCATGTAGCTCAGATGTTCCTGTATTGTCTTAGATAGGTATTTCCATTTTCATTTCTCAGTAGAGAAATCTGATGTAGGGAGAACTAAAGTAATGAATGCAAATTCCATATTTAAAGAAAGTGGCTAAATTAAACCAATAGTATACTGTTGGGTACTTTGAAACAGTTATCTTTTGTGGAATGGGTAATGGTTTGTCCTATTTTTGTGTTAATTGCCAATAGTTCCCCTGGTGCAAATATGTTCATATGGTCAACTTCAAGATCCTACTGGCAAGGTCACTAAACCCTGAAGAGAATATATTGATTGGTTTTACAAACTGTTGCATTCTAGATTTAGCATGCCAATTAAAAAGATCAGCTCCTTTAGTCATACATCCTGCATTCTTAATTTTGTTGTTATTTTAATAGAGAGATAGAAACAAAGACAGACAAAAAGAGATAAAGCTCCCATCCACTGGTTCACTTACAAAATAACTGCAATCATTGGGCCAAGCAGGGCCAAAGCCAGGAGCCAGGAAGACAATTCAGTGCCACGCTGAGTGGTCAAGAACTTGGCAATTTGAGCCATTAGTGCTGCCTCCAAGAGTCTGAATCAGCAGGCATTTGGATTCAGTAGCTGGAGCCAGGCACTGAACTCAGATACTCTGATATGGGATGCAGGAATCACAATCAGCATCCTATTAGGATAAATATTTGTTCCTCTTCTTTGTTTTGAACAGTACATATTTTTGCATCCTCTCAAGTACTATTTTCCATAATTTTTTATCTTCCTTTATCTTCTGCCTTTTGGAATGTTGCTCTCCAGTCCTACTCTTGGCTCATTTTTTTTTTAATTTTTTTAACTTTCATTTAATGAATATAAATTTCCAAAGTACAGCTTATGAATTACAATGGCTTCCCCACCATAACGTCCCTCCCACCCACAACCCTCAACTTTCCCACTCCCTCTCCCCTTCCATTCACATCAAGATTCATTTTCAGTTATCTTTATATACAGAAGATCAGTTTAGCATACATTAAGTAAAGATTTCAACAGTTTGCTCCCACACAGAAACATAAAGTGAAAAATACTGTTTGAGTACTAGTTATAGCATTAAATCTCAATGTACAGCACACTAAGGACAGAGATCCTACATGAGGAGTAAGTGCACAGTGACTCCTGTTGTTGACTTAACAAATTGACACTCTTGTTTATGGCATCAGTAATCACCCTAGGCTCTTGTCATGAGCTGCCAAGGCTATGGAAGCCTTTTGAGTTCACCGACTCTGATCATATTTAGACAAGGCCATGGTCAAAGTGGAAGTTCTCTCCTCCCTTAAGAAAAAGGTACCTCCTTCTTTGATGACCTGTTGACCTGTTCTTTCCACTGGGATCTCACTCATGGAGATCTTTCATTTAGTTGTTTTTTTTTTTTTTTTTTTTTTTTTTTTTTTTTCCCAGAGTGTCTTGGCTTTCCATCTTTCCATGCCTGAAATACTCTCATGGGCTTTCCAGCCAGATCCGCATGCCTTAAGGGCTGATTCTGAGGCCAGAGTGCTATTTAGGACATCTGCCATTCTATGAGTCTGCTGTGTATCTCACTCCCATGTTGGATCGTTCTCTCCCTTTTTTATTCTATCAGCTAGAATTTGCAGACACTAGTCTTGTTTTTGTGACCCCTTTGGTTCTTAGTCCTATCATTATGATTAATTGTGAACAGAAATTGATCACTCGGACTAGTGAGATGGCATTGGTACATGCCACCTCGATGGGATTGAATTGGAATCCCCTGGTATGTTTCTAACTCTACCGTTTGAGGTAAGTCAGCTTGAGCATGTCCCGAATTGCACATCTCTTCCCTCTCTTATTCCCACTTTTATATTTAACAGCGATCACTTTTCAGTTAAGTTTCAGCACTTAAGAAGAATTGTGTATTGATTACAATATTCAACCAAAAGTATTAAGTAGAACAAACAAACAAAAATACTAAGAGGGATAAGGTATTAAGTTGCTCATCAACAGTCAGGTTGAGGGCTGATCAAGTCACTGTTTCTCATAGTGTTCATTTCACTTTAACAGGTTTCCTTTTTGGTGCTCAGTTAGTTGTCACCTATCAGGGAGAACAAGTGGTATTTGTCCCTTTGGGATTAGCTTATTTCACTCAGCATAATGCTTTCCAGATTCCTAACAGGGATCACTTTTCAGTTAAAATTTAAACATCTAAGAATAATTGTGTGTTAATTACAGAGTTCAACCAATGGTACTAGAACAAAAAAAAATTTAAAATGGATAAAGTATTACGTCATCCTAAGACTTCCTTTGTGCTTTAGTCTCATGTTGGATCTTTGTTTATTAGATACTATCAGATCCTATGACTTCCTATTTTTTAAGATCTATGTATTTGTTTGAAAGACAGAGTTATAGAGAAGGAGAGTTATATGCAGAGAGAGAAGTCTTCTGTTCATAGATTCACTCCCCAAATGGTCGCATTGGCCAGAATTTGGGCTACAACAAAGCCAGGAGCCAAGAACTTTGACTGGATCTCCCACGTCGGTGCAGGGGCCCAATCACTTGGGTCATCTACTACTACTTTCCCAGGTGCATTAGCAGGGATCTGGATTGGAGGTGTAGCTGCTGGAACTCGAACTTATGCCCATGTGGGATGACAACACAGCAGTCAGTGGTTTAACCTGCTATGCCATAACTCTGGTACCAAGTACATTTTCTTAATTAATTCAGCACTTTAAAACCTACTTCCTTGTTCCTATTAAATCCAGTCTAGCTCAATTCATGATACTAAAAATATTCTATAGGCAAGACTGGTTTTATTTTCTTTTAAATTATGGATAAGATGAATGAATATTCTGCCTGCATTAATAGGACTGTTGCATTAATTTTAATGTTTCCACCACTAACAAAATGAAACTTGATCAATATCTCTTTACCTACCTAGCATATGTGTGTATTGGTGTGCCTGTAAACTCATAATTGTCCCCAGTGCATACATTTCGTGACTTCATGATAGAATCACAATACATACTCAGGGACTATGCCAAAATATATTCAGTGTCATTCAAGAGCAATTACTGGGGTTATGTACTCAAAGTTACTATATTAAATTTTCATCTAACCTTGAGTAATATTTCTATACCAGATAATCTTTGATAAGAATTATGAAGACTCTAATAAAAATATTTAGCAGAACAACAATATGCTTTTCTGTGATAAATTATCACCACCCATTGGCACTAATTTTCTGTTAACTTGATATTTAATTCACCCTGTGGTTATTTTTATAGCTGATTTTTGCCCTGGAGAAACATGTTCCCAAACGTCTTTCTAATTTTCTAGCTGATTATTTTGAAAGAATAAAGTAGTACAATTGTTTCTGGCTACCCTGAAACTATCTTACTCTGTATAAATATATGTTTTAGTAGTTCTTTCACTGAAAACTTTTGTTTCCCATATAAACCAGTGTAAGAGTTGAATGTTATATTTTGCTTTGAATTCTTTAGTACTGAAAAGCCATTCAGCAGTTATTTCTTGTGTGCATAATCTCAGTTTTTCTCCAAGTCATTCTTGGATTCCCTGTCTTCCTGTGATAATCTTCTTTGGAGGATAAGCAGACTCACTGCCTTATTGTTTCTTTCTCTTTCTGTCTTTCTTTCTTTCTCTTAAGATTTTATTTATTTATTTGAGAGTAGAGTTACAGACAGTGATAGGGAGAGGTAGGGAGAAAGGTCCCCCATCTGCTGGTCACTCCCCAAACGTCCTGAACAGCAGGCCAGAGCTGTACTGATCCAAAGGCAGGGGCCAGGATCTTCCTTCAGGTCTCCCACATGGGTACAGGGACCCAAGCGCCTGGACCATCCTCCACCTTCCATTGCCTTCCAGGCCATAGCAGAGAGCTGGATCGGAAGTGGAGTAGGCGGGACCAGAAGAGTGCCCATATAGGATGTCGGAATTGCAGGCAGAAGATCAACACACTGTGCTACAGCGCCAGCCCCTATTTCTTTATTTTTAAATGTACCTACATCCAATTGGAAATACATTTGGATTGCTGATTTGTAAGCGGTTTACAGAGTCTTCTGAAAGTTTTTCAACTTTATTTCATTTCATGTTTAAGTTCCAACATGAAGCTGATTAAATATATTTTCTTACAAAGAAATCAAATCACTCTAGGGCCCCAAGAAAGCAGCAATGAAAATAAGCACATCCGACATTTTCAATTAGTCAGTCTTACTATACTATAAAAGTTTGGTGTATATTAAGCTGTCTTCCTTGTTTAAAAAAACAAATTGCCACAGGTTATAGAAAAGAAATAGTGAGACATGTATTTAATATGAACATAATGTTCTAGCTAAATAAATTAGCAACTTGTTTCTGGGTTTAATTTTTGGTTTAACTTTTCAAACAATGTTCAGCTACTTTCATGATATTTGAAACTGACAAATAGTTGCAGACATTTGTACACAAAAATGAAATTGTCTTGATTCTTTGGAGGGAGAACCAAAGAAATTATTGAAGTAGAAATATGGTTAAAACCCATAATTTATAATTTTTCTCTTAATATTGTATGTAGTACAGGAGAAAGTGAGATAATACAAAAGTGCATAATGGCAAAAAGTTCATAACGTGTGAATGCAGATAAAATATATCAGAAACAATGTATTTTTATTCATAATACAATTCCCTTTGAAAAGAAAAATGATACCATAATGTGCTCATGGGAGGTGTGTTTTCACCTAGCTTTAGCCTTTTGGTGTGGGTCTGCAGTAGGTTAAACTTAGGCATGGTAGGTAGAGCAAAACTAGTGATATATGAACAAAACTAATCCAGTCGTGTATCAAGTCAAACCACAGAATGAGCTTCTGCATCAGAATATAAGAACATTAGTCATTTTTCAGGAAAAAATATGTGATACTGTAGGGGACAGTTAGGGATTAATGAGAGCTAGTAAAGCCAGGAAAACCCAGTTTCTTGATAAGAAACACCAGAGAGAAACTGGGGCCTCAAGGTAAGAGGAAATGCTAGTGATGTAGCTACATCAGCAATCCCAGGAGGTATGAACTCCATTTCTCGTATTCATCTTCTGCTCAGTTGCAGTTTTGTTATTTTGAGAATGCTCTTAAAAAGCAAGTGCCATTTAATGTCTTAATATCATTATATTCATAGTTAGATGTGAATGGCAATACCCAATTCAATTTATTCTGTGAAGATTGAAAGGACCTACTGAAGGGTTTAGAAGAAAACAAGTTGCATTAATATTATTTCTAAAAAGCTTTAATATTTCATTTGGGATAACTCCAGTCAATTTTGCATTCCTAAATCTATGAGATGTTTTCTTTTTTCTCTCTCTCTTGTTTAAAGTTTTATCTATTTTGAAAGCCAGAGTTACAGAGATAGTGAGAGAGATCTCCCATCTGCTTGTTCATTCCCTAGGTGGCTGCAATGGCCAACACTAGATTATGCTGAAGCTGGGGGCCAGTAACTTCTACCAGGTCTCCAACATGGGTGGCAGGGGTCCAAACACTTGAACAATCTTCTGCTGCTTTTCTCAGGCCATTTAGCAAGTAGCTGAATAAGAAGTGGAGAAGCTCAGACAAGAACAAGAGTACATATGGGAAGACGGCATCACAGGCGGAGATTTAACCCGCTATGCCACAGTGTCACCCCCAATATGATATGAGGTGTTTTTAGAAGAATGTTTTATATTTGACATCTTGAATGTTGGTTGCTCTTGTCTAAAATTTTGTATTGATAGAAGAACAGAAGCAGAACCAGATAATCTTAAAATAAGCTGGCTGTTAAATACATATGAAGATTTAGAAGAAATCATCATGCCTTTAGATGTTAAATAACTATTTTCAATCTGAAATGATTGATAAATAATCTTTAAAGTATATTCCTAGATATTTTCATTTTTATAACATGATTTTTTGGAAATACTTTGTGTCATCATACTCAGATATTAATATATTTAATATATTAAATTTTCTGATAGATGTATCATTATTATTGCCAATTTGGAAAATAAAAAACAATAATTATATTGTATAGTATAAAGGAAACAATAGGATTCATTTTTATCTGATTTCTTTAAAGGTTATTTATTTAAAAGTCAGAGGCAGAGAGAGAGACAGAGAGAGAGACAAAAAGTTGCATGCAATGGTTCACTCCCCAGATGGCCACAAAGGCTGGAGATGTGCCAATCCGAAGCCAGGATTCAGGAGCTTCCTCCAGGTCTCCCACCTGGGTGCAGGGGCCCAAAGACTTTGGCTGTCTTCTACCACTTTCCCAGGCCATAGCAGAGAGCTAGATTAGAAGTGGCGCAGGTGGGACTCAAACTGGTACCCATATCGGATGCTGGTGCTGTAGGTGGCAGCTTTACCCACTATGACACAGGACCAGCCCCTAGGATTCATTTTTTCCATATTTTATATTACTCACTCTACGTATTTCATTAAAAAATAGTGAATATCTAAAATTGCTCTGCTTTCTTCTTTCTGGTCACTGTCATTATGTCTGTATTCACCACAATTTAAGAGTCTTTAGTTTGAGCTACTCCTCCAAAATCTCTCCTGCATTAAAATAACTAGAAATAGACAATCACAGACTTAGCCATAAAAAGAGATGAAAGCTTGTCATTTGCAACAATGTAGACTTATTTGGAAGGTGTCAATGTGTGTGAAATAAGCCAAGAACAGAAAGACATATATCTCATGATCTCAGTCATATGTGGAGTCTAAAGAACAGGTCATCTCATGGAAGCTAAAAGTATAACCATGTTTCCAGAAGTTGATTGGCAGGTATGAGGTTATAGCAAGGTTGGAGTAAAAACTTTTGGTTGGACTGGCATTGTGGGATAGAAGTTTAAGCCTCTGTGATGCCAAAATCCCATATGGGCACCAGTTTGAGAACTGGCTACTCCAATTTTGTTACAGATCCATGGTAATGAGCCTGAGAAAGCAGCAGAGGAAGGCCCAAGCAATTGGGCCCCTGAACCCAAGTGGGAGACCTGAAAGAAACTCAGAGCTTCTGGCTTTGGCTTGGCCCAGCCCCAGCCTTGTGGGCATTTGGGGAGTGAAACAGTAGATGGAAGATCTCTCTCTCTCTCTCTCTCTGTATCTCCTTCTTTCTCTGTAACTCTGCCTTACAGATAAACAAAAAGTAAATATTCAGAAAAAGAAATTCTGATTTTCTATTGAACAGCAAGTTGAGTATATATAAAGTTAATGTAATGTATATTTCTGTATTACAAAAACTAGAAGATATTATTTTACATGTTTTCATTATAAGTAAATCTTTAATGACTGAAAAGATGAATGATGACTCTGGGCATTGTGCAATAGTTTTGTGTAATGAAATATTACATAGTATTTTATAAATGTGAACAATTATATATCTATTAAATTTCCAAACATATAATTTTAAAATTTAAAATATATAATTTAAATTTAAAATACATATTTTAAATTTACACATATATTTGAAAAATTAAAAATAAATAGAAAACTAAATGTAATAGCAATACACTTTGTGATTGCATAGTTGTACTTGTTTTCTAACTGACTTGTTTTAATGTAATTATTTAAAGCAAATCAGCTTAAATCTGTCTTTCAAGACATCTGAGGAAGTGGTACATCCCATCAGAGTTACTGACTTTTGCTCTCCACTTATCAAGCACTCAGGCACACAGGTTTTGTTATGAGGTAACTATACCCGAAGATTTTTGTTTTCCTTTTCTGAGCAGAAGTCAGGGTCTTGGCTGAGGTAATGATGACTGTGTGGTGCTATTATCTTCCTCCTGGTTCACAAATGCCTTCTTTCCATGGCCATGTTCGTATGCCCTCTCCACTGCAGCAAACACCTACTGGAACACAGAGAGGTACTTGTGTAGAGCTCACCAATTAAACAGCCAGGAACACAAAACAAAGTAAAATAGTACTCTTATTTCTACACATCATGTAATTTGTCTTATCATATATTTTTTAACTTTTATTTAATGAATATAAATTTCCAAAGTACAGCTTATGGATTACAATGGCTTCCCCCCCATAACGTCCCGCCCACCCGCAATATCTTATCATATATTTACCTAAATTGTTGAACTAATTGAAATAAATTGATAACTCTAAACAATTGATGAAGTTTCATGAGCTTCATTTAAAATTGTTGTTACGGTTGCTTGGCTTAAAAATGTTAAACCAGTAAAGTAGTATTCACTGTATAATAATATGTAAAACAAGCAATTGTAGACACTTTGGTAATAAACTAGCAGTTTGAATATGTCTTTTTATATATCTCTGTCACTCTTAATCTCAAAAAAAATGAAATTGAATAAACATAAACATCAAAATATACTAAGTAGGAGGGTTCCAAGATGGCAGAATAGGGAGGCAGCTCACTGATAGTCCAGAAGAAGATAGTTTAATTAAAGCAGAGATAATATAGTCTCAGGGAAAAGTTAGGGGAAAAAATGGCAAAGGAAACTCTTCCATAATGAGAGGGACAAGGTGGATTTCTGTGGAGGGCACAGGCACCCACGGGTCGGGAGCCCAGCTGCCGAGAGCCTCTGCACCAGTGCTGGAAAGAGAGGTGAGATGAAACTGCAATAGCCTGAGACACTGGCACAAAAGCAGCAGGAAGAGCCTAGAGGGAACAAGGCATAGAGCCCCATGGGGGAACGTACACCAGCATAACTAGAGGAGAGAAAAAAAAAATAAAAGGGAAGGTACGGACACAATTCTCTCTCTCCATTCACCTTACAAAGGCATAAGAACTGACAGAGCAGGCATCATTTTGGATATATGTAACAGCTGCACCAGCTCAGGGCTGCGCCTGGCAATCAGCTGAGCAGAAAAATTTGACTCTGGTGGGGAGTAATAACAGGAGACTAAGACCTAGTTAATATGTGGAGCTTATGAACTGGGACTGTAAAAAAAAATGAATGAGGTTGTGTGGGAGAACTCACGGTGTGGCTGAGATGTGAGTAGTCTCCGTGGGAGACGCCACAAACTCGGGCAGCCTTGGCTACCCGGTGAGAGACATTGCAGGGGAATCTGAGCTTACCCTGAGGACTGCATAGATCCTTTGTGTGGTCCTTGTGATAGAGCAAAAGAATATTATAGCCACTGGGGCTAGTGATCAGGCACTGATCGCCATTGAGCTGAGCGGAATTAATTCCCTTCTGATTGAAAAAAAAAAAAAAAAGGAAGAAGAAGAGAGAGAGAAGATTTACCATGCCAAACCTGGGTATGTTACCTTAGGCACAGCCTTAACCCTTAAGAACTGTACAGAGCTCTCTGACCACACCCACCAAAAGCCTCTAGAGATTAATTGAAAGCAGACAGTCCACTTATCTACAGAGTCATAATACAACAAGAAAATCTGCCACAACAGGAAAGGAAGGAAGGAAGGAAGGAAGGAAGGAAGGAAGGAAGGAAGGAAGGAAGGAAGGAAGGAAGGAAGGAAAGAAAGAAAGAAAGAAAGAAAGAAAGAAAGAAAGAAAGAAAGAAAGAAAGAAAGAAAGAAAGAAATTAACTAACATCTCCACAAATGCCAAACAACAAATGCAACAACTGAGGAAATAAGAACAAGGAAGACAACATGACACTCTGAAATGAACATGACACTCCAATACAAGATTATGAAGATGATGAGACAGAAGAAATGCAAGAAATCGACCTCAAAAATTTAGAATAAGAACATTTAGAAGTAATCAAAAACAAACGCATGAACTACTGAAATCCATGCAGGACATGAAAGAAAATCTCTCTCGTGAAAATGAAATCCTAAGGAGGAATCAAAAAGAAATGAGGAATTTAGTAGAACATGAAATTGAGATTTTGAAGAGAAACCAAAATGAAATGAAGAACTCAATAGAACAATTAAAAAAATGCAGTTGAGAGCCTTAAAAAAGGAATCAGTGAGGCAGAAGAGAGAATATCGAACTTAGAAGACAGAGCACAGGAAAGTATACAGTCAAACCAAAGAAAAGAAGAGGAAATTAGAAATCTAAAAAATATTGTGGGGTATCTACCAACATTTGGGTTCTAGGAGTTCCTGAAGGCATGGAGAGAGAGAAAGGATTAGAAGGCCTTTTAAGTGAGATACTAGCAGAAAACTTCCTGGGTTTGGAGAAGCAAAGAGGCATCCAAGTACAGGAAGCACAAAGAACACCCAAATAAACATGACCAAAAAAGATCCTCACCACAACACATTGTAATCAAATCACCACAGTGAAACATAAAGAAAAGATTCTAAAATGTGCAAGAGAGAAATGCCAGATTACTCTCAGAGGATGTCCAATTAGACTCACAGCAGACTTCTCAATACAAACCCTACAGGCTAATAAGCAATGGTGAGATACAGCCCAAGTACTAAGAGAAAAAAACTGCCATCCCAGAATATTATATTCTGCAAAGCTCCCATTTGTGAATGAAGGTGAAAAAAAGACCTTTCATAGCAAACAGAAATTGAACGAATTTGTCACCACTCACCCAGCCCTGCAAAAGAAGCTTAAAGATGCGTTACACAGAGAAACACAGAAACACAGCCATCAATATGAAAGGATATAAAGGCAGAAAATCTCTCAGTAAAAGATCACAGGCAGTTCAAAGCATATATTAGAAATATCTTTGGAAAAATGGCAGAGCAAACTCACTACTTATCAATAGTCACGTTGAATGTAAATGGTCTCAACTCTCCAGTCAAAAGAGTCTGATTGAAGATCCTCTGAGAGTAATCTGACAATAAGCTCTCCACAGACTGGCTGACTGGATTGAAAAATAAAACATCTATTTGAAGCTTACAAAAAACACATCTTTCTAACAAAGGTGAATGCAGACTGAAAGTGAAAGGTTGGAAAAAGAAATTCTATGCCAACAGAAACCAAAAAATAGCTGGTATAGCCATCTTAATATCAGACAAAATAAACTTTAACACAAAAACTGTCAAGAGAGACAAAGAAGGGCACTATACGATGATTAAGAGATCAAGTCAACAGGAAGATGTAACTATTATAAATGTATATGCACCTAAATATAGGGTACCTGGATATTTAAGAGATATGTTAAGGAACTTGAAGGGAGACTTTGACTCCAATAAAATAGTATTGGGGAACTTCAATACTCCACTTTCAGCAATGGATAAATCAACCAGACAGAAAAACAAAAAGGAAACAGCAGATTTAATCAAAACTATAGACCAAATGGATCAAACTGATATCTACAGGACTTTTCATCCTCGAGTTGCAGAATGCACATTCTTCTCAGCAATGCATGGAACTATCTCTAGGATTGACCACATAATAGGCCATAAAGCAAGACTTATCAAATTCAAAAGAATTAGAATGATACCAAGCAGTTACTCAGACCACAGTGGAATGAAGCTGAAATTTAGCAACAGAGGAATCCCTAGAGCATATGCAAGCACATGGAGACTGAACAACATGTTCCTGAATGAACACTGGGTCATAAAAGAAATCAAAATACAAATCAAAAACTTTCTAGAAGCAAACGATAACAACACAACATATCAAAACTTATGGGATACAGCAAAAGCAGTGGTAAGAGGAAAGTTTATAGCAATAGGTGCCTACATCAAGAAATTGGAAAGCCACCAAATAAATGATCTATCAATGCATCTCAAGGATCTAGAAAATCAACAGAAATCCAAACCCAAAACTAGTAGGAGAAGAGAAATAAATAAAATTAGAGAAAAAAATGACAAATTGAATGCAAAAAAATTACAAAAGATCAGCCAAATGAAGAGCTAGTTTTTTGAAAAAAATAAACAAAATTGATGCACAATTGGCCAAAATAACTAAAAAGAGGAGAGAAAAGACCCACATCAATAAAATCAGAGATGAAAAAGGTAATGTAACAACAGACACCACAGAAATAAAAAGAGTCATCAGGAATTACTAAAAGAGTTGTATGCCAACAAACTGGGAAATCTAGCAGAAATGGACAGATTCCTGGACACATATAACCTACTGAAATTGAACCATGAAGACATAGAAAACCTAAACAGACCCACAACCAAGTCAGAAATTGAATCATTATTAAAGGCCCTCCCAACAAAGAAAAGCCCATGACCAGATGGATTCACTGTTGAATTCTACAAGACATTTAAAAAAAAGTAATTCCAATGCTACTCAAACTATTCAAAACAATTGAAAGAGAGGGAATCCTCCCAAATTCTTTCTATGAAGACAGCATCACCTTAATTCCTAAACCTGAAAAAGATCCAGCAGAGAAAGAGAATTACAGACCAATTTCCTAATGAACATAGATGTAAAAATCCTCATTAAAACACTGGTCAATGGCATGCAACAACGTATCAGAATGTTTGTCCACCCAGGTCAAGTGGGATTTTTTCCCTGGTATGAAGGGATGGTTCAACATTCACAAATCAATCAATGCGATACACCACATTAACTAACTGCAGAAGAAAACCCATATGATTATCTCAATAGATGCAGAGAAAGCATTTGATAAAATACAACACCCTTTCATGATGAAAACTCTAAACAAACTGGGTTAGAAGGAACATTCCTCAATACAATCAAAGCAATTTATGAAAAAACCATGGCCAGAATCCTATTGAATGGGGAAAAGTAGGAAGCATTTCCACTGAGATCTGGTACCAGACAGGATGCCCACTCTTACCATTGTTATTCAATATCATACTGGGATTTTCAGCCAGAGCCATTAGGCAAGAAAAAGAATTTAAAGGGATACAAATCAGGAAGGCAGAAGTCAAACTATCCCTCTTTGCAGATGATATGATTCTTTATTTAGGAGATCCAAAGAACTCTACTAAGAGACTATTGTATCTCAGAGAACAGTTTGGCAAAGTAGCAGGATATAAAGTCAATGCACAAAAATCAACAGCATTTGCATACACAGGCAATGCCACGGCTGAGAAAGAACTTCTTAGATCAATCCCATTCACAATAGCTACAAAAACAATCAAATACTTTGGAATAAACTTAACCAAGGATATCAGTGATCTCTACGATGAGAATTACAAAATCTTTTTTTATCTTTTTTTTCTTGTTTTTATTTAGTAAATATAAATTTCCAAAGTACAGTTTATGGAATACAATGGCTTCCCCCCCATAATTGCCCTCCCACTCGCAAACCTCCAATCTCCTGCTCCCTCTCCCATTCCATTCACATCAAGATTCATTTTCAATTCTCTTTATTTACAGAAGATTGATTTAGTATATATTAGTAAGATTTCATCAGTTTGCACCCACAAAGAAACACAAAGTATAAAATACTGTTTCAGTACTAGTTATAGCATTACTTCACATTGGACAACACAATAAGGACAGATCCCACATGAGAAGTAAGTACACAGTGACTCCTGTTGTTGACTTAACAATTTGACACTCTTGTTTATAGCGTCAGTAATCTCCCTAGGCTCTAGTCATGAGTTGCCAAGGCTATGGAAGCCTGTTGAATTCGCCAACTTCGATCTTATTCAGAAAGGGTCATAGTCAAAGTGGAAGTTCTCTCCTCCCTTCAGAGAAAGGTACCTCCTTATTTGATGACCCGTTCTTTCCACTGGGATCTCACTCACAGAGATCTTTCATTTAGGTCATTTTTTTTTGCCAGAGTGTCTTTGCTTTCCATGCCTAAAAACACTCTCATGGGCTCTTCAGCCATAGCCAAATGCCTTAAGGGCTGATTCTGAGGCCAGAATGCTATTTAGGACATCTGCCATTCTATGAGTCTGCTGTGCATCCCGCTTCCCATGTTGGATCGTTCTCTCCCTTTTTGATTATATCAGTTAGTATTAGCAGACACTAGTCTTGTTTGTGTGATCCCTTTCGTTCTTAGTCCTATCAGTGTGATCAATTCTGAACTGAAGTTGATCACTTGGACTAGTGAGATGGCATTTGTACATGCCACCTTGATGGGATTGTGTTGGAATCCCCTGGCACAATTCTAACTCCACCATTTTAGGCAAGTCCGATTGAGCATGTCCAAAATTGTACATCTCTTCCCTCTTTTATCCCCACTTTTATATTTAACAGGGATCACTTTTCAGTTAAAATTTAAACACCTAAGAATAATTGTGTGTTAATTACAGAGTTCAACCAATAGTACTAGAACAAAACAAAGAAAAAATACTAAAATGGATAAAGTATTACATTCTACATCAACAGTCAGGACAAGAGCTGATCAAGTCATGGTTTCTCATACTGTCCATTTCACTTCAACAAATTTGCCCTTTGGTGCTCAGTTAGTTGTCGCTGATCAGGGAGAACATATGATATTTGTCCCTTTGGGACTGGCTTAGTTCACTCAGCATGATGTGTTCCAGATTCCTCCAATTTTTTTTGCAAATGACTGGATTTCATTGTTTTTGACTGCTGTATAGTATTCTATAGAGTACATGTCCCATACTTTCTTTATCCAGTCTATTGTTGATGGGCATTTGGGTTGGTTCCAGGTCTTAGCTATTGTGAATTGAGCTGCAATAAACATTAAGGTGCAGACAGCTTGTTTGTTTGCCAATCTCATTTCCTTTGGGTAAATTCCAAGGAGTGGGATGGCTGGGTTGTATGGTAGGGTTATATTCAGGTTTCTGAGGAATCTCCAGACTGACTTCCATAGTGGCTTAACCAGTTTGCATTCCTGCCAACAGTGGGTTAGTGTCCCTTTTTCCCCACATCCTCGCCAGCATCTGTTGTTGGTAGATTTCTGAATGTGAGCCATTCTAACCGGGGTGAGGTGAAACCTCATTGTGGTTTTGATTTGCATTTCCCTGATGGCTAGTGATCTTGACATTTTTTAATGTGTCTGTTGGCCATTTGGATTTCCTCTTTTGAAAAATGTCTATTGAGGTCCTTGGCCCAACTCTTAAGTGGGTTGTTTGTTTTGTTGTTGTGGAGTTTCTTGATTTCTCTGTAAATGTCATAAATAAGTGTGTCAATTGTTAAATCAACAACAGGATTCACTGTGCACTTACTCGCCATGTAGGATCTCTGTCCTTAATGTGTTGTACTTCCCAAATTAATGGTAAAACTAGTACTCAAACAGTACTTTATACTTTGTGTTTCTGTGTAAGTGCAAACTGTTGAAATCTTTACTTAGTATATACTAAGTTGATCTTCTGTATATAAAGAAAATTGAAATTGAATCATCATGAAGAATGGGGTGAAGACGGAGTGGGAGATGGGATGGTTGAGGGTAGAAGGGAGGTTATGGGGGGAAAACTGCTACGATCTAAAAATTGTACTTTGGAAATTTATATTTATTAAATAAAAGTTTTAAATAAAT
This sequence comes from Oryctolagus cuniculus, assembly GCF_051225735.1. Classification (NCBI taxonomy): domain Eukaryota; kingdom Metazoa; phylum Chordata; class Mammalia; order Lagomorpha; family Leporidae; genus Oryctolagus; species Oryctolagus cuniculus. The sequence continues at coordinate 47,082,438 of NC_142869.1, read as the reverse complement.
ATATATAGATATACTTAGTATAAACTAGTATTTGAAATCTAAAATTAATATAAGTCTCTTGCAATTGGAATTTTTTTTTTACTTTTTCAATAGTGCTGATTCTGTTTAAAGAAAAACAAGTTCTTGTTTAGTTTAAAAAATAAGACAAAAATACTCCTACTATAATTAAAAGTAAAAAGGCATTTGTTTTATTATAGTTGATTAGTGACAAACCTATTCTTTTGGAGTTTGTTTTATCTTGTCAATACATTACTAAGTGATTAAAATCAGTGCATATATGTTATATTTTCAGATAAGCACTTTTCTACAAAGGAAGCTGAAGAGCTTTATGTATATGTTCCTACATATTTTATGTATTTATTCTAATTCCAATATTTCCACCAGTGATATATCTAACTATATTGTTTCAATTGGAAAGCTTTAGGTGGGTTATTATTTGTGATTTTAAAACAGTAGGAAGTAAAATACTTGTTTTCATCAACACATTAACTATTCTCAGGCTACAAGGCAAAGGGTCTCACTACAGATAAGGCCAATGGACAGACAACCTGCTGCACAGTCCCAGTGATTACTGCTTATAATGAATAACTTGAACTTATATTGAGTGCACACTTAAGTAGAAAACATGGGATAATTTATCTCACATTTTGAACATGTTTCTCATTAATCTTTGAGGAAATATTGGAGATAATATACTTCCTTTTTTTAGCATTTTACTCAAGGCTGTATAGTAGGATTTAAAACTGTATTGTCATCACGCCAAGAATATTTTTCTTTTTGTAAGATGGTTTGTCTCTACTTGTTCTATTGCTTTCCATATAAAATTTTGAAAAAGCCTGTCAGTATCAAAAAAAAGTCCTGCTGAGATTTTGATTAGAGTTGTGTTAGCTCAATGGGTCAGTTGGAGGAAGCAATGACAAAGGCATGTTTATTATGTTGAGCCTTCCAATCAATGAACAGGCTGCTATTTTCCATTTGCTGGAGTTCTAACCTTGCATCCTAAGACATGGCCAAACTTGCATTAAGTGTAAGAATTGTGTGTGTATATGTGTTTAATTCTTCGAAATTTTCTGCTTAAGCAAACTATTTTCCCTGAGGTGGGATAATTTTATTTATTCATTTCCAATGAAATATCTTTTATTTTTTACTCTATCTTACAAACATGATTTCCAGTATGATGTTGAATACTAGCGTGGGAGAAACATATTTGCCTTTTTTATTATAAGGATAACATTCTGTCTTTTAAGCATAAAATTAAAGGTAGCTTTTTAAGACTTTTTTTTATAAGTTGCAAAATTTTCATTATATTAGTACCTTGATAATATTTTTATCATAAGTTGATGTCAAATTAGTCAACTGGTAGCTTGTATTATCAATAAAGATGATCATCTTCATTTTATATTTCAACACTTTTTTCTAATAGTTAATGAATAATGGATTTTGATTAATTTTGAAATATCAAAGTCATGTGCTCCAGAAATGAAAGCCACTTAGTCTACATGAATTTGGATTTTTATACCTTGCCATATTTAATTTGCTACTTTTCCATATATTATTGTCAATGTTACAAGAGAAACTTGTACTGTTTTTTCTTGAAACACTTTTTGGTGTCAGTTTTCATGGTAATAATGTTCTCATTGAGCTAATTGAGAAGTGTATCCAAATCTATTTTCTGGAAAAGAGACTGCAGAATCAGTGTAATTTTTCTTTTTCTTTTTTTTTAACTTTTATTTAATGAATATAAATTTCCAAAGTACAGCTTATGGGTTACAATGGCTTCCCACCCCCCATAACTTCCCTCCCACCCGCAACCCTCCCCTTTCCCGCTCCCTCTCGCCTTCCATTCACATCAAGATTCATTTTCAATTCTCTTTATATACAGATCAGTTTAGCATACATTAAGTAAAGATTTCAACAGTTTGCACCCACATAGAAACACAAAGTGAAATATACTGTTTGAGTACCAGTTATAGCATTAAATCACAATGTACAGCACATTAAGGACAGAGATCCTACATGAGGAGTAAGTGCACAGTGACTCCTGTTGTTGACTTAGCAAATTGACACTCTTGTTTATGGCATCAGTAATCATCCTAGGCTCTTGTCATGAGTTGCCAAGGCTATGGAAGCCTTTTGAGTACTGACTCTGATCATATTTAGACAAGGCCATGGTCAAAGTGGAAGTTCTCTCCTTCCTTCAGAGAAAGGTACCTCCTTCTTTGATGACCTGTTCTTTCTACTGGGTTGTCTCTTGCGGAGACCTTTCATTTAGGTCATCCACATATATATTATATTTAAATGCCTTTTTAAAACACCAAAAGAGAAAATTCGAAGCTCAGATACTTTCAATTGTGAATTCTAACGGTATTCCTTCCACAAGGTCTTTAGTGTAAGAATTATATTATCTTTCATGATTTGAATGTTTGAAATTGGTTCCTAGTTAGCTTTGAGGCTCCCAACACTTGTTTTAGAGTTTTTGCTTGTGTTGTTCCTGAGAGAGGACTATTTTGCAGCTTTCCCACGAGATACACATCAGACTGGCAGTGAGAGTGGAGCATTATTTATATATTTATTAAACCTCAATGTTATGTAGTCAGTAAGACCTGAATCTACAGATTCTTGCCTTGACAAGTCTCTGGTCTGCTCTTTGCATAAATAATGATGAGACTAGAACCTAATTCTGTCCTTTCATCAATGGCAGAGCTTGTGTCCATCTGCTAGCTGCAGGTTTTCACCAGTGCATACAAACTAAAGACTTTCATTGCTTTTCTCCAACTTTGGCTGCAGGGTATTTCCATCAATGCTCACCTGCAATGTCTTCCTGCCCTTCCTTTGTAGATTACAGATTTTGTTCTCTAGCAGAAAAAGTGAAATGGAATAGCTGAAATTGGAAATGCTACTCTTCTTTGGTCTTTACAATGTAAGAAGCTTTTTGGCTTTCTCTGCAGTCTTCTGTGTGTGATTCCTGGTACTTCTGGAGGAAAACACTATTGGAGAGTACAAACTCCATATGTCTATGTAGACATCCATACTCATGCAATGCCATATTCTGCCTTCATCAATTCTTTAAAAGTTCCAAGTGGAATATTCTTACTGGCTTATATGGTATCCAATTGGGTTTACTGCTTTTAAGTACATGGCCAGATCATGTTTCTCCCTGTAGGAGTCTCTTTTTGAATGTGGGATTTATTCCTTTCCTTGTGATCTCAGTTATCTATTAACTTGAAGAAAAGTTCTTAATTGCATGATTAACTATTTTTTCAGACAAGCCTAGGGTGGGGAACTTGGCAAAAGACAGGCAAAGTGTTATGTGTGTGTATATGCATGTGTGTGTACACATAAGTATGGCTGGTGTTCAGTGGATTTCATCGTATACCTTTAAATTTAATGCAACTTTTATTTGAATATGAGTTAATTTACACAATGCATACTGTTACAATACAGTAATATGTGATATGTAATACAAATTCTAATATAAAAACATCTATTATTATTATCTGAATCAGTTTGCTCCTATCTGTAGCATTTTTAAGAGTGTCTTTATAAAAGTTATTTTTGGCCGGCGCCGCGGCTCAATAGGCTAATCCTCCACCTAGCGGCGCCGGCACACCTGGTTCTAGTCCCGGTCGGGGCGCAGGATTCTGTCCTGGTTGCCCCTCTTCCAGGCCAGCTCTCTGCTGTGGCCCAGGAGTGCAGTGTAGGATGGCCCAAGTGCTTGGGCTCCGCACCCCGTGGGAGACCAGGATGAAGCACCTGGCTCCTGCCTTCGGATCAGCGCAGCGTGCCGGCCGTGGCGGCCATTGGAGGGTGAACCAACGGCAAAGGAAGACCTTTCTCTCTGTCTCTCTCTCACTGTCCACTCTGCCTGTCAAACAAACAAACAAACAAAAAAGTTATTTTCTTGGTAATTCAATTCTAAAACATTTACACATATAACTTCATCAATGAAGTAATACAACCTTGAAAGGAAATTCATCTTACATATATTGGTTTTAAATTTTCTTTATAAAGTATCATTAATCTTTTTAGGATATAGAAAACTTTATTGATGTTTAAATGTATATGTAGGTTTCATAAATCAAAAGACATGAAATCTGTGCATAAACCATTTTATGTTTTAGTGTTTTTTCAACATCAATTCTCTTTTTTAATTTTCTGAAAATATTTTTATTTCTCTGGCCATGTGAATTTTAAATTTTTTATTTATATAAACAGAACATATTTCATGTATTTCATATATACAATTTGAAGCCCAGAATGAAACTTCTCACCCTTCATTAATGATTCTAAATGCATTTGATTCATTCTTCAGATATAAATAAAATGTATCTAAAATATTTATTTTGGAATAATACTATTATTAACAGGTATAAGTTAATACATTAGTGCACTTAATTTATTGATTTAAATTGAGTAATACTTTTATATTGTTGCAATAACTTATGATCCATGTTGCTGGAGTTCATGTTCTATGACCAAGAACAATGAGGAGCATGGAGAGTAGAGGGTGAGCAGGAAGGACAATTTATTAAGAAAAAGAAGAAAGCAAAAGCAAAAGAGAACACCCCATGGTTAGAGAGTTTCCTGAGCTGGATCCATTAGGGGAAGCTGCCTAAGGGCCTATATCCTCTAGGCTGTGAGGAATTTGTGCAGTTTTGCATACATGTTGGTTAATGACCAATGGCCTTCTTGTTGCTGGCGAGGCTGTGTCTGGTGCTGGACAGGTCCAGCTGTAACCTCATCTTGTTTTATTTTCAGTTTCTCTAGATTGTTTTTGATTGGGCTTAAGTCTCTGATCTCTTGGGCCCTTTGTGCCCCTTACTATGTATGTCAGGCCTCAGATAAGGGTTTGCAGTCTCTCTCAGTCACCCTTCTGAAGAGATGAGCTGACTGCTGTTAGGGAACAATGGCTGTGACCACTCTAGCTGATTCATGCTGACAAGGAGCAGTGAGGAGGGTAAGCAGAAGGAGATACCTCTCAGAGCGGCCTATCCAATGGGCCTCTGTAGCAAGAACTGTTTTCCCATGGGTCAGGGTGAAGTATCATTTGTCACCGGATTACCTGAGTGTGAGAGGAAATAAAGTAGGTGAGCCAGTTGATTGTGACAGAGTTAAACAACTGAACTATGAGGAGGATGGCAATTGGTCCTAAGAGAGGAAACAGCCAGGAAAGCCAAGGCACTGTAGGCTTGTTGAGATTATGTGGACAGGTAGCCTGCTTATAGAGCTCCCTGATGTTAGTTTCAACCTGCCTTAAGTTGTTGATATAAGTATATTAGGTTTTCTTAATCACAGTCCAAATGACTCGCTGTTTTGCTAATAGGTAGTAGAAAGCAAGAGGATTGTCCACGACCTTGCCTGTGAAGCAGACAGTCCAGGACTGCATTGCTGGTGCTTTGCGATGTTCATTCTAGAGACTGGGTCAGGGCGTGAAGAGTCACCTTGTGACATGTGAATCCTCCCCAGAGGCAAGAGCAGAGATGATTGCCATAGCCCCAGCTATGGTTAGGCCAATGGCCCTTTTAAACTGATGGCAGATGATGCTATTTCTTAAAATTTCAGTGCCCCTCAAGGCTAACATGCACAAGATGCAGTCTCCTCCTGTATGAGAATTATCTAGGTGAGAAGAAGCAAACACTTCTCGGGGCTGTTTGGTTCCACCAGCTACTGAAGGGAGTATGCTTTAAAGGCTTTTATGTTTGGAGCTCTGGACTGATTTTCTGAGCAGGCAAAGCAGCTGGTGACTTGGGCAGGCCTGAAGTGTCCTTTTCTTTTCTTTTTCTCTAGCTGGCTGTAGCTACAAAGGCATGCGCAAAACTGTGGGGGATGGATCAACTCTGAAACTGCATCTTATTAACAGTGATTGACCCCGATGTGTAAAACATCAGACCTTTATATAAACACAACATCAGTTTGGCTTGATTTTATTGAAAAAGTTTTAAACTACTTGGTTAAAACAAAAGTAGTGATTTATTTTATTTGAATGCTTTAAACAAAGTTGAAAGATCTAATTAGGGTAAATTGATCACCCAAACATTTTAAAATAGGGAGATAATGTGGACTCCATTAAGACTCAGCACATGACATCATCATATGCGACCACTACTTAAGAGTATTATATATTGGAACAATGAAGTGGGGAATCAGGCAATCTGGTTTTCTGGACTTTCAGATACAGAAACTAACTTTGCAATAATTTCCTCTGACTCTCATCTGTACTAATTTCCCACAGACCTTTTACCACATGCTTTTCCCTGTTTCATGAATTTTCTTTCTTAACCTTTCTCATCAAGAATTCTTGTGCTTATAGCTTTCTCCACAACTTTTTCTTCTATAGCATTTAAATTCCACAAACCTTATACAACAGACTTAATCCCTTCAGTTCCTCTTTCCATCAAAACATTCTCTTTCTACAAAAAATTCTTCAACATAACTTTGTCCTTAAGTTCCTCTTACTATCAAAAAATATATCTTTCTATCAAAAATTCTCTTTCTCATGAAGAATACATTCTGATACTTATAGCTTTCTTCACAATTTCCCATAGCATTTAACCCCCACACATCTTTCACAACATATTTCGTCCTCATTTCACAAACTTTCTTTTTTATGATTTATTTTATTTATTTGAAAGAGTTACAGAGAGAGGTAGAGACAAAGAGAGGGGCCTTCCATAGGCTAGTTCACTCACCGGATGGCCACAACGGCCAAAGCCAGGAGCCAGGAGCTTTTTCTGGGTCTTCCACGTGGGTGCAAGGGCCCAACGACTTGGGCCATCTTCCACTGCTTTCCCAGGCCATAGCAAAGAGCTGGATTGGAAGAGGAGCAGCCATGACTAGAACTGGCACCCATATGGGATGCTGGCACTGCAGGCTGGGGCTTTAACCCACTGCGCCATAGCGCCGGCCCCATTTTCTAAACCTTTCTCATCAAGAATTCCCATACTTACAGTTTCCTCTACAATTTTTCCAGTCTCCTGTTTCCTTTAGTTTATATACTGAAACAATCCTGTAATGCCTCTGCATTAAGAGAAAAACAAACTTTAAAGCTTTTTAACTCAGTTAATTTTAAAGTACTCTTTTTGGATGTCTCACTTGTAGCTTAGATGCTTGGTAAAATACCTCACTAGAGGCTTTCCTGAGATGCCTCTCACAGTTATACTAAGGGAAGAAAGGAGACCTGGGTTTGAGGGGACAGAAATGGTAGCGTTAATATCCAGAAGGAAATCAACCACCTTCCCTTTAGCAGCATGACCTGGGCTCCTCAGTGCTGATGATCTGGGTAGTAGGAGCCTGCAGAAGCTCGGGGCTTCCTCAGTACTGTTGGGTCATCCAAGGAAGGGGTGCCTAACCCAGTGGGCTTGGTCTCTGGGGACAGTCAGCCCTCCAATGATTCCCACTGCAAACAGGACAGAGCCTGAGGGGTTTTCTCTGTTAACGTGAATGTGAACATTCCCTCTGAAGTGTCCTGTCTAACCACAGCTATAGCATTTGGAGACTCCTGGGGACTCTTGGACTGGTGTTACTGCAATGCCACTTCCAGAGCTGTGATATTTTCTTATCCCTTTTCTCTTGTGTGGTCTCTTCTGGGTCCCTGTTATGAAAGACTGAAGTGCAGAACTTCAGATTTTTCTGATATGGTCTCAAGTCTAATAGCGTATTTTTGAAGTTTTCTTTGAATATCTGAGTCTGATTGAGTAATAAACTTATCATTTAAGACAGTCTGTCCCTCCACAGAGTTTGGAAGTATGTTTGACCAATGCTTCTCTACCTTAAAAGTGACCAGCCTATCTTACAGAGTTGAAAAAGGTCTGGCTTATTTTCCAGGAAGAAGAATGCTTGGACATAAAATATCTTGGATCATTTACCTGCTCTGTGACAGAAGTCTAGCAATAGTGTTATGATCAATATGTCGTTCCGGGAGCCAATTTTTTCCATTCTCCAGCTTATATCCTGGTCATCCCATAGTACAAAAAAAGATCATGCAATTTTGTTTCAGGTTTTCAAGGACAAAAGAATGCCAGTGCCCAAATATGTATTTCAAAAGAGGGCTTGCAAAAGATGGCTTATTTCCCACCAGAAATGAGATGACAAGAAACAAATGTGTCCCTATATTTTCTGCCTCTGCTCCCTTGTGACATTGGCAAAGTTTCTGGACTGTGAGGGCACAGCGTCATGAAGTCCACAGCAGGGAGAAGTCAGGGGACAGAGTAGATTGTCTTAACCTGTGTCTCTGCCCTCCCCTTGATTCTGTGTGATACGAATACCCTTCTTCACTTGTTTATGGCTGGTCATGACTGGAAAGCTAAAATTTGAAATGTGGCCACCTGAAAAGCCCTTACTTTTTTAAAAGATTTATTTATTTTATTTGAAAGTCAGAGTTATACAGAGAGAAGAAGCAGAGAGAGAGAGGTTTTCCACCCACTGGTTCACTCCCCAAGTGGCTGCCATGGCCACAGCTATGCCAATCCAAAGCCAGAAGCCAAGAGTTTCTTCCAGGTCTTCCATGTGGGTGCAGGGGCCCAGGCACATGGGCCATCTTCCAGTGCTATAGCAGAGAGCTGGATCAGAAGAGGGGCAACAGGGACATGAACCGCTGCCCATCTGGGATGCTGGCATTGCAGGCAGTGGTTTAGCCTACTAAGCCACAGCACCAGCTCCTAACCTCTGAGTCTTTAAGTTAGGCAGCTGTACTAACTTCCTGTTACTGGTTGACAAAGGCCCAGGGGTTTTCAGTTGTTAGAGGACTATGGTGGCTAGCCAGGATCTTTAAAAAAAGAAGCAAAAGCAATCCCTTCTTTACTCATTCTTCCAGTGAAATGCTGAAGAGTCCTGTAGTTTTAGTCACTTGGATTTGTGTCCTGAGACAGAGAAAAACGAGGAGTAGGTACAATGGAGGGTGAGCAAAAAGGAAATTTTATTACACAAAAAAGTAAAACTCCCAGCAGTGCTAAGAGGGGTTTCTGAGCAGGAATCTATTAGTGGAAGTTATCTAGAGGCTGACATCCTCTGGGCTATGAGGAAGATTGTACAGGATTGTAGTGACTGAAGACTTTTAATTGCTGGGGAGTTTGCTCCTAGAACTGGTAGGGTCCAGGTGTATATCCTTTGGTTTTTGGTTTTTCTGTCCTGTTATTGAGTGGTGAAACATTTGGTTCCAGGTGTGTCTTTCTGTGTGCAGACTTGCCCATCAGTCTTCAACCTCCTTCAGTAAGTAAGGCTTAAGTTTCTTTTCTTTTAAAAATTATTTATTTATTTATTTATTTATTTTAGAGACAAAGTTACAGATAGAGAAAGGGAGAGACAGAGAGAAAAGTAGTCCATTCCCTGATTCACTCCCAAAATGGCAACAGTGGCTGGAGCTGGGCTGATCTTAAGACAGGAGCCAGGAGCTTCCTCCAGGCTCCCACATGGGTGCAGGGCCCAAGGACATCCTCCCCTGGCTTCCCCTCACATCAGCAGGGAGTTGGATCGGGAGTGTAGCAGCCAGGTCTCAGAGCAGGGCCCGTGTGGGATGCTAGCACCCCAGGTTGCAGCTTTATCCACTACAGCACAGCGCTGGCCATAGGCTTGTTTCTCAATTCTTGGGCCCTTTGTGTCCCTAACTGTCTACCTCAGGCTGCCTTCTGTCTATATCAATATGTTTCAGCAGAATATCTCAAACATATGCGTTTGATTTTTTTTTACAAAAAATGGATAGAATGGCTATTCCATAAATATCATGAAAATTCAAGGCTAAGTTTGATTTTGTGTAAATGCAGAAAACAGTAATATAATTTCAACAACCTGGGAGAAAGAATAGAGATTATTATTACCAATTAAATTGTTATCAATTATTGTCAAAACTATATCAAATTTTCAAAGAAAAACATTTTTTTCTGATGATCATTTTCATTACGTGGAGTAAATGTATCCCTGTTTTCCATAGTTAATTTTTATCTGGATGCATTTTTCAATGATTTTACTATTATTCTTGGCCAGTAATTTTTTCACTAGCAGTATAATTAGGGAATGCTAAGTATTCTTTTATCATTTCATTTTTTCTACAAATCTTCATGTTGTATATAATCTTGAAATACATTCAACATTAAGATTACCAAATCATCTTTTCTTAAAAGATTTATTTATTTATTTGAAAGTAAGAGTTACACAGAGAGAAGGGAGCAGAGGCAGAGAGAGAGAATCTTCCATCTGCTGGTTCACCCCCCAACTGGCTGCAATGGCTGGAGCTGCGCCAATCTGAAGCCAGGAACCAGGAGCTTCTTATGGGTCTCCCATGCGGAAGCAGGGGCCCAAGGACTTGAGCCATCTTCTACTGCTTTTCCAGGCTGTAGCAGAGAGCTGGTTTGGAAGTAGAGCAGCCGGGACTCAAACTGGCGCCCATATGGCATGCTGGCACTGCAGGGGGCTGCTTTACCTGCTAAGCCACAACACGGGCCCCACCAAATCATCTTATTCTCTCTGTATAAATTGTATCTCTTGACAGGTTTTTTTGTTTTTTGTTTGTTTGTTTGTTTGTTTTCAAAATCAGAAGCAAAAGGCTGGGATTTGGCACAGCAGCTAAGATGTTGCTCAGGACACCATCCTGGCTACTCCACTGCTTATCCAGCATCCTAATGACGTGCTTCCTGGGAGGCATCAGGTGATGGTTAAAATAGTTGTGCCACTGCTACCCATGTGGAAGACATGGGCTTTCTGGGTTCCTGGCTGTAGTCTTGCCCACTCCACTGTTGTTACAGTCATTTGAGGAGTGAACAAGTGAATATCTTTCCAATAAAATAAAAATAAATAAAATGTTTTTAGTAACTATGTAAGCTAATGTGAATTTGATCATTAGATATTCTACTTGTACTTCAAATCTTACTTGTATGATATAAAGTAAATAAAATGCGCCTCATTTTTGTAAGTGTTTGCATACATTTATTATATAAAAATAAGTTCAGAAAAACACCTATAGTTTAAGCTACTCCTATCATTTCCTCAGATTCTATTCAACAACTTGGTCAAGTTGTAATTAATACAACTAACTGGCAAGTCAGCCATTGTGCAACTTGATCAGCTCGAAAACAAACACACACATATTCAAGGAACAATTGGAACAGTACGTATAATGTGCAATCTCTTCATCCCATCATGTCCCCCAACTCTTCACCTGGTATTCCCTTATTTGCTTTCAGTCTGTACATACTAGTTTGAATTTCCTGGAGTTTCCTGAAAATGAAATTATGCAGTGTTGACACTTGGCATGTGGAGGAAGATCTGGCTTATTGCAGGCAACATTATTTTGAGAGGCACCTATGATTTTATATAAATTAATAGTCCATTGCTTTTTAATACTGATCAACATTTGATACATTGATAAACCACACTATCTTCATTCATCAGCTACTATATGTGGCTCTTACATATAAAACTTCTGTGAACATTTGTCCACAAGTGTCTTTCTCTTTTTGGGCAAATGTCATGGGTTGAATGACAGTAACATATGGCAAGTATGTAATTATACTTTTAAGAGACTTTCAAATTGTTCTCCAAAGTGTTTGTATCCAACAAGTGTTGTATTCCAACAGCAATGAATTTAAATAGTTTCAACATGTTTTATGAAAAGTATTTTCAATATTAGACATTCTAACATATGTGAAATTGTGGTAAATTATGGTTTTAACTTGTGTTTTCCCAATGACTAATTTTATTGAATATATTTTATATGTATCTTCTATTGAAGTGTCTATTCATATCTGTTGTCCATTTGTGGTTATATTATCTGTTTTCTTTCAAGATTATTGATTTTGAAAATATATTTTATGTATTCTGCACAGAAGTTATTTATCAGATATATGAGTTTCAAATCCTATCTCCCAATATGTTGCTTTTATTTCCATTCTGCTATCAATGCTTTTAACAGAACAGATTTTAAAAAAATGAATCCCAAATTACCAGTTTCTTTTATGGATTGTAGTTCTGGTTATACATCTAGGAAATCTTTCCCTAATCAAATATCACATATTGTCTTCTATGTTCCCTTCTGGAAATGTTATATTTTTAACTTTGATATTCTAGTCTCTGAGCCATTCTTTTTTCTTTCTTTGCATTTGGAGAGCCAAAAGTTCAGGGCCTTATTTGAAAGCATTATGTTCTCTCCAGTTAATTACTTCTCTTTTGTCATGTCAGTTGTTGATATGTGTATTAGTCTACTTCTGAATTCTCTATACTATACCATGGATTCAATTTTCTACATTTTCTTCATTTCTGCACTCTTTGATTTTTTTAAAAATTATTTTTTATTTATTTGAAAGGCAGTGATACAGAGAGAAAAGAAAGGACAAAGAGGGAGATCTTCCATCTACTGATTCACTCTCCACAAATGGCTGCAACAGCTGATTCTGCAAAGGGCCAAACCAGGAGTCCAGAGCTTCTTCCATGTCTCCCACATGGGTGCATCTGGACCAACCTCCACTGCTTTCCCAGGTGCATTAGCAGGGAGCTGAATAAGAAGGGGAACAGCCAAGTCTCAAATTGGCTCAGATATTGAATGCTGGAATTACAAGCAGCAAGTGGCTTTACCCAATACACCACAGCACAGGCCTCCACTCTTTGATTTCTTAAGTAAGTCTTGAAATTAGTACACAAGTCTATTTAGCACTAAAGAAAATACAATTTGCAATGTCATACACTAAAAGATGGCCCTTGGCAATGCAAGAAAAGATAATAATGCAAGCTAAAATGAAAAAAAAAATATTGGGGACGGCCTTGTGGCATAGCTGGTAAAGCCGCCATCTGGGAAGCTGGCATCCCATATGGGTACAGGTTCAAGTGTTGCACTTACAATCCAGCTCCCTGGCAGTGCACCTGCGAAAGTAGCAGCAGATTCCCACGTCCTCTGCCCCATGTACCCACCTGGGAGACCAGAAGAAGCTCTGGGATCCTGATTTTGGCATGTTCTAGCGTAGGCCACTGCAGCTCTTTGGGGAGTGAACCAGTAGATGGAAGATTTATCTCTCTATGACTCTTCTTTTACCTGTAACTCTGCTTTTAAAATAAGAATATAAATCTTTTGAAAAAATAAAAGGAAAAAATCAGTGAAAAATGACATAAACATGAGAATCAACAGAGAAGAAAATTCAAAAAGCAATAACTTTTTTGTGCCTTAAAATGAGAAACGTACCATAATCATATAATAAAGCCCCAAATTTAGCTTTGTGAATTAAAAATAATAATGTTTCAGATGAAAACTACAATAGATTCAATTAACAAAAGGTTAAGCATTGTAGATGCAATAATTAATTACTTTAACAGTAACAGAATTTATCCAAAATGAAACAGAGATTAAAAAATTACATAAATTTTTTAAAAAGCATCATTAAGGCAGAGGACTGAAGCCACTTGGCACAGATGCATCTAGAATAAAATGTTTTGGCTTATTTTTATTTGAAAGTCAGAGTTACATAGAGAGAAAGAGAGAGAGAGAGGGAGATGCAGAAAGAGAGTCTTCCATCTGTTGATTCACTCCCCAGATGGCCGCAATGGCTGAAGTTGCATTGATCCAAAGCCAGGAGCTAGAAGCTTCTTCCAGGTATCCCACATGGGCACTGGGGCCCAAGGACTTGGACCATCTTCTACTGCCTTCCCAGGCCATAGCAGAGAGCTGGATCAGAAGTAGAGCAGTCAGGATTTGAACCGGCACCTACATGGGATGCCAGCACTGCAGACAGCGGCTTTACCCACTACACCACGGTGCCGACCCCTAGAATCATTTTTTAAAAGACTGGGCAGAAAAAGCTCTGATAAAATAATGACCAAAATTTCCAAAATTTATTAGAATTTTATTTTGTTTTTGAATTTTAAATTCACAAAACTATCCCCAACCCAAAAAACACAGAGGAAATGTTACCAATGTGTATCACATCAAATTTCTAAATCCTAGTGTTGAACAGAAAGTTCTAAGCAACTAGAGTAAAACTTTATATCTAGACCACATGGGGTTGGCAAAATCATTTTTTCTGGCCCTGGAAAAGCAACCCCAAGTAGGACTCAAAATTTGATTAATCTATTGCAGTTTAATTTTTAAGTTGGCAATTTCTGTATGGCCTTTAAATGATGCTATCAATATCCAAATGGCTCTTGGTAGAAAAAAGGTTCCTTACCTCTTGAACATGAACATGATGACAACAGGCTTCTTGCCAAAAACAATGCAATAGAGTCTGAGGGAGAAATTTCTTTACAGTGCTGAAAGAAAAACTATAAGCCTGGACTTTAATACACAATAAAATATATTTCAATAAATAAGATAGAATACCAAATTTTCAGAAACAATGAGGTGAAGTATTTATCATCAATAGACCAGTAATACAGGTATAAGAAATGTTAAAGGATGTCCTAAACACAGAAGGAAAAAATATAGGGTGGTGATAATGTCTACATAAAAAGAATGAAAAATTTTGGAAATGACAAATAGACTTGTTAAAAATGCTAGATTATTTTCTTATCCAAATCTCTTTAAATATAATTGAATTTAAGTGAAGATAACAATATATGTACAATATAATATCAGACATTTAACTTAAGCAATAGAACAAAACTTGGAATAAATATGTGGAAATATACTATTCCTAATCTGTGTCCTATTTATGAATCAGTATTTACTATAGCTTGGATATTAGTTTTTGTGCACTCAAATGTCCATGTGATAGGGGATTCAGGATGGAGCATAATACAACAGTGGTTTGTACCATGATGGGTCTTGAAAAGTGATGATACCACACTAACTTGCTGGAGCTGAGGTGAGTCCACACATGGACATGCAGGCTTCCTGTCTCTTTTTTCTGAAGCTGTTGTACCACCCACCATCCTCATCAGATGCTACAATAATCAGGCACCTAATCGTGCACTGTGGACCTCCAAAATCATGAGCTGAAATAAATCTTCCTTCATAAGTGTTCTCTCAGCTGTTTTAGGCATGGTAACTAGAAGTTGACTAATGACCTTAAAATTAGATTAAATGGAATGATTAAAAATAAACAAAAAAAGAAGGCACAAATTTTTGAAAAGGAAGTAGCAGCAGAGAAAATATGTAACAAATGGCAAGATGACTGATGCAAACTTAATCATATCAATAATCTCATTACAGGAGAGTGATATAGGCATCCCAAAATAAAAAAAGAGATTCTTCAAATCGAATAAAAAGGAATTTCCAACTATAGGCTGTACATTTCCTGCATATTTTAAATCTAAATACATACTTAATTTGCAATATGCATGAAAATTATAGAATGTTAACTCTATAAAAAAGACCTGAAATAGCTATATTTATATGATGGTATAGCTATATTTATATAAGACAGCATAGATTTCAAACCAAAGGATATTACTAGGTTAAAAGAAAGGTCATTTCATAGTGATAATAGACTCAATTCATCAAGAAAACATAACAATTTTGAGTTTTTGAATTTAGGAATAGAGCCTCAAAATCAATGAAACAAACATTTATACAACTGCAAGTGCAGACTATTTGACAGTTATAATCATTTATTTCAAAAAATACATAAAAAAGATGGGTGGTGCCACAATGAGTTATCCCAGTCAGTGCAGAATTTTTTCTAGGTTAAAGACATATTGGTAATGAGAAATGCACGTAGCAAAAAATCACATATGCATTTTAATCCTTCTCTCCTAAATATAATGGATAAATAGGTCATATGAAGATCTTAGGGTGAATAATGCAGAAATGGTAAACAAAAATGACATTGAAGGAATGAAAGGGTATCAATCAAATAATTACCTCAGAACACAGAAGAAAACATAAGAGAAATATATAAACTAGTCAACTAAATGTGGTTGCAGAAACAGAGTAGAAGAAACTCTAAGGAAAATAAAAGTTCAAATCTGAGGAAGAGCAATCATCTCTAGTCAGAAAAGGACCATTCATTTTGTTAGTCAGAAGGAAAAAGATTTCCATATATCCACAACTAAACTCATGCTGGTGATATTTCAGAACATCAAAAATACAGTTCACAAAGAGAATGAATTTTTAATAAATGTTATTTTCAAAGGCAGGAGTGTCAATGTTGTATCAGATTTGAAATTGAATAATGAAGTACAATAAACCAGCTTTTCTCAGTTTCCGTGGAAATGAAGTAAATTTGAACCCAAAATTCCATATCTAACAAGTTATTTGAAATCATGTTAACACATCATTGTGATAGAGATGTGACGACTAGCTCTTTGACCATGTCTCCATTTGTTGAGGAAATTATTTGTAAATATACAGTAAATGAGGAAAATCGGGGTGGAAAATAAATATTCAAAGAATGGAGAGAGAGAGAGAGAGAGAGCGAGCGAGAGCGAGCTCTTTCTCTGGTTCACTTCTCAAATGGGCCAAGTTAAGGGATATGGGCATCCTAAGAGGACTAGTAGCCACTAGGTCAAATGCCTGAACTTTGAAACGAGGACACAGTATGCTTTGGATTTTTGGATTTGGGTTCCTTCTAGACATTCAAGTGAAGATGGCCAATAGATTTTTGTTTATGAAAGATTGGAACCCAGAATATAAAAACCTAAGGATGTTTAGTTGTGCTATTTAAATGGCAGTTGGAGCAATTCATTTAGATTAAATCTTCTTCTGAGACTTGAAATGAAGAGAGCAGAAAATTGGGAAGAGTCTGTGGGAAGCACTGGTGTTATGAAGAAAGGAAGCAGACCAACGGAAGACTCACCTGATAGTCCAAAGCTTCTTGGATGATTGAGGGGATCTGTGACTTGAAGACCTTTATGTCTTCAAACAGCATTTTGTGTGACTTTTTGGATCTCATTTATACTTTTCTGAGATACTAGCTAAAGGTTTCATAGTCACAGGCTTGACTTTGTCTCTAGAGAATCCTTCTCTGCCAACAAATCTCCTAAAATTAGCATGTTTTGCAATTTGGATGGATTGATAATTTCCCAAGTCATCTAGTCCTGTTTCTTTCCCTTGGAAATGTCTTTGATTAAATCTCTAGGCTCAATTCTTTACAATTTCTTTGCTTCATATAGTACAGAGCAGGGCGTAATTCTGCTAAGCTTTCTACTACTCTATGTGTCTCTATTCTTTCAATTGCCAATAACATGATCATCATTTCCTTCTGACTCCCATCAGCAATGTGCTTAGAGTTCAGGATTTTTTTTATCAATAGTCTGTTCATGATGATTTATGTATTTTTAAAAGCAATTTAGGGTTTCCTCTGCTAAGCTCTTCACTTCCTTGTGACTCTTTAAAAGCAAAGTCTTTAGAAACCACACTTTTACCGTCTCTTCAAAGCAATCTATTATTGGTTTTTCTATCACACTCCTGAAAAATCTACCAATTTCTTCCCTGTGCCTGTCTCCAAAGTCACTCTCACATATTTAGTATTTGTTAAAGCAGCACCCCATTCATGGAATGGAAATCCCTGTACACACTTAATTACCACACCCATAGCATCTTACATAATGCAGACTTAAAATCTCTCTACTCTATAGAAATCCTTACAGAGTTCACCAGGCTATAGCCAAGATGCTTTCAGGGATGTTGTTTTAGGAAGCCTTAAGGCAGAATTCCTTCAATTGCCTTTTCTAGCTCCTAGAGGCAGTCTGCATGGTCTAGCATTGCAGCCCCTCTCTCCAGCTTTAGAGTGCAACATCGCATTCATCTCTCCTCTCCCATTCTCAGATTACTCTATGGAGTGGATGGGATAGAAATTTTACTTTTAAGGACTCCAAATATATCAGGCCTTCCTGTGTATTCCAGGAGAACCTCTCCTTCTTAAAGATCCTTAAACTCTGGCCAGCACCGCGGGTCACTTGGCTAATCCTCCGCCTCCGGCGCCAGCACCCCGGGTTCTACTACCAGTTGGGACACCAGATTCTGTCCTGGTTGCTCCTCTTCCAGTCCAGCTTTCTGCTGTGGCCCGGGAGTGCAGTGGAGGATGGCCCAAACTGCTTGGGCCCTGCACCTGCATGGGAGACCAGGAGGAAACACCTGGCTCCTGGCTTCAGATTGATGCAGTGCGCCAGCCATAGTAGCCATTTGGAGGGGGAACCAATGGAAGGAAGACCTTTCTCTCTGTCTCTCTCTCTCACTGTCTAACTCTACCTGTAAATAAATAAATAAATAAGTCCTTAACTTCTATCATGTCTGCAAGTGCACTTTTACCATGCAAAATATTCACGGGTCCAGGGAATTAGGCTAGAGATATACTGAGTGTTTGTGCAAGGTATTATTCTTCCTACCACAGGAAATGACAAGACTTCACAGCGATGACACCATATAGGAAACATCCCACTATATTGATTTTTGTTATATTACAAGTTTGACTAAAATCGTGCAATATATTATGCATGAGCTACCTATTAGTGAAAAATTTTAAATTTCACAAGATGACATGAAACTATTAATTCTTGCTTACATGATGTTTCTTCTCCTCTTCTGCTCTCCATGTCTTATAGAAGGGAGCCACAACATGCACAGTTGTCTGGTCGTTAACTATTCCCTTTCTACAGGTTGTATTTCTTATTGATTCTTAAATCTTACTTTTCTGCTGTGAGCATTGATCTTACCACTTATTTTGCTCTCTTTGTCATTTTTCTACACAAGACCTTAATCCACTTTCACCTGCTTATTGCAGTGACTCCAGATGTGACTCATTTCTTTCAGTATTATTTCACTGTTATCAATTTTCCAAACTCAGATAACAGTAATTGGTATAAATGTAAACCTAACACTAATGCTGCTTGAAACTTCTTTAAGACGTCCTACCTATTGACATCTTACTATATTATAGACAATTTTCAATTATTTGGCTCATGACTATTTAAAATCATTTTCCTTCTATTTATCAGTACTTGAGGTTTCCCAGAAAATTCTGATGCATAGCTATACTGTTCTCTGTTTTCTCCAATGCATTGTACTAATTACTACTTTGTTTGTTTGAAATGTCTGCTTAAATTCTTGTATTTGTCATTATCAGTTCCTAGTTTCCTGTCATCTAAGTCTACCCCGGGTTAGGGACTTACACACACTGACATGCTCACCCGTTCTATACTTCTCCAGTATTCTTGGATATTATTCAATAGGTGTTACCACTCTGGATAAAAGATCATTGCTTAATTTGCCTCAGTGGGTCTAATGTATGCTTTCACATTAAGCAGACATTATATACTCCATAAATATGTCTAAGGAATGAATGGAATGAGCAGGAAAAAAATTCTTCAAAGTTTTATCCATGCTGCATGGGTGTCAATAGCATAAAATGCACCTAAATTGCACCTAAGTACAATTTTTATCAGCATCGTTACTTTGAAAGCATCCATTATTCCACTGTAAGAAGAGAATGGTTGATGAGTTTCATCATTTTAGAAGACCTTGCATGCATTATTTCATAGACAACATTAGGTGACTCTTGGCCTACTTTATTTTTCATCTATAAATAGGATGAAAAACTACATTTGCATAATCCCAGACTAGGATGTATTTATACATGGATTTCAGGCAGATAAAATGTCATATGGCCTGCCTGATCCTCCAAATAAAGGCATTATAGTTTCTCTACATAAGAGCATAGATTTAAATTTGATTTAAACAGATAGTGAATCTCAAAATGTCAATTTTTCTCATATACATTATATTTTTGATATTTGATGATTGTCTACAGGTCTTATCTCTACTATTGAGGAACGGTGTACTTTCATTCTTAATATTTGTTGAATTCTTTACTTACCATATGAGTAATTTTATGAGTATAAAATAAACTGAAAATAGGTCATCATAAAATTTAAAAGAAAGAATAAGAAAGGAAGGAGGAAGATGATGGGGGAAGCATGCGTCGGGGGAAGGTAGGGTGAGAAATATCACTATGCTTCTAAATCTGCATATATGAAATACATGAAACTTGTTCACTTTAAATAAAATAAATAAATAAATAGAAAGTAATGGCTTTGAAGAAAACCACGGAAGACTTCAATTACCCATAGAAGACATGTATTTTTCTATTAGCAATTAACGTCCATTAAAAAGTAAGAAATTAAATGGCATTCTTGCCTAAGTCTGAGACAGCAATTTCAGGAAGATGTTGTGGCATGTATAAAGCACTGGATGTTACCTATGATGTATATGTGAAATGCTTGCAAGTGAATCTGGGACATGATAAGTTCTCAATGAACATCTAGTATTATAACTGCTATTGCCTTTATTGTACATATTAAGGTTTTAATGAAAGGAAATATTCAGAAAATAAAAATTTGGTTTTAAAGTAAATATAGTCTTCTCAAGCTGATGCCAGTTCTGTTTACAGAGAATTCCTGGATTGCAATATTGGCTAGGCATTAGTTTGCTTAGAATGCTATAACAAAACAGCATAGAGCCAGCGCCGCGGGTCACTAGGCTAATCTTCCGCCTTGCGGCACCGGCACACCAGGTTCTAGTCCCGGTCGGGGCGCTGGATTCTGTCCCGGTTGCCCCTCTTCCAGGCCAGCTCTCTGCTGTGGCCAGGGAGCGCAATAGAGGATGGCCCAAGTGCTCGGGCCCTGCACCCCATGGGAGACCAGGATAAGTACCTGGCTCCTGCCATCCGATCAGCACGGTGCGCCGGCCGTAGCGGCCAGTGGAGGGTGAACCAACGGCAAAAGGAAGACCTTTCTCTCTGTCTCTCTCTCTCACTGTCCACTCTACCTGTCAAAAAAAAAAAAGGCATAGACTACGTGATTTAAAAAATAGACCTTTGTTTTTCACTTCTGGCCATTGAATAGTCCAAGATCAAGTTGCTGGCTGATTTAGTTCTTGGTAAGTGAATTCTTCCTGTCCTTCAGATGGCTGCCTGCATGCTGTTTGCTCACATAGTGGGGACTTCAAGTAGGGAACAGAGAGCAAGTTTACAAAGTGTCTCTTCTCAGGGTATCAATCCCATCTGATTAGAGCTGTCTCGTTATGATATCATTAAGTTTCTATTACCTCCTCCCAGGATCCAACTCTAAATTCAGTTAACAGCATGTTAAACATTTTATTAAAAATGGAGGAATACCATTGAATAACTAGGATAAAAATACTTCAGGATTCTCTTCTGAAAGTGATGTAATTTTCCTCAGTTAAGACTAGAATTTGGCTCACTTTCTAGTGTGACCCACAGATGAGTGGGAGAATTCCAGGACTGACCCACGACTGTAAGTTAAAAGTCCAATGCCAGGCATATGAAGACACAGCTGGCATTCTCTCATAGCAGATTAGGCCACTACTCGGGACACTGACATTCTATATCAGAGTGCTGATTTGAGTCCCAGTAGTTCTGTTACTGTTGCAACTTCCTGCTAATGTGCCTGTGCAAGCAGCAGATGCTGTCCTCCATGCCTGGGCCCCAGATACCATGTGGGAAGTCAGGATGGAATTCCTGGCTATTGGCTTCAAGCTGGCCCAGCTCTGACTGTTAATGGTTATTGATGGAGTGAACCCACAGATGGAAGATCTCTGTCTCACCTCTCTCTTTGTCACTCTGCCTTTCAAATAAAAGTAGATAAGTAATTCCTTAAAACAAAGAACTATAGACCCATGAGAGCATGCAGAGAGCAACAGAATCAAACTGAAGAACCAGAAAAATGAAAGAAAAAAGACTGAAGAGTAGAAATAGGAACAAGTGCCCAGTGAGCTTCTCAGCAGCAACAGCACCCAGTCTATGTGAAGTTCATGAATGCGGTCACTCAGAAGACTGAGGAAGATGGCCAAAATGACACTGCTGGTCAAGGACTACCAGTCTCATTGCTAATTCAAATTTTCTGGGAAATTAAAAAGTATCCACAGGGGATCCTTAGCCTAAAATTGTGGAGACTATGAAGAAATAATTGTCACTAAAACTTTTTTCTACAAACCAGTTGTGAGGTTTAGATAGATTTTGAGAATCTCTGCTTGAGGGCATCTACAATTCTGTTTGATCAAATAGTAATAAATGCATATTAAGAAAGGAAATTTTCTTTAACTATTTTATTTCATTTATTTTGACATTTACACCTTTGAAGCATAATCTGCAGGCCCGGCACTCTGGTGGATTGGGTAAAGCCTCGGCCTGCAGTGCCGGCATCCCATCTGGACGCCAGTTCGAGTCCCAGCTGCTCCACTTCCAATCCAGCTCCCTGCTGTGGCCTGGGAAAGCAGTAGAAAGTGGCCCACGTCCTTGGGCCCCAGCACCTGCATGAGAGACCCAGAAGAAGCTCCTGGCTCCTGGCTTCAGATTGGCACAGCTCTGGCCATTGCTGCCATCTGGGGAGTGATCCAGCAGATGGAAGACCTCTCTCTTTGCCTCTGCCTCTCCACCTCTGTAACTCTGTCTTTCAAGTACATCAATAAAATCTTAAAAAAATGAAACATGATCTTAAATCATAGTAATTTCCCAGAACATTATGCAACCTTTTAATATCATTATCAATAGAGTAAGAGATACTGGAAAATTAAAAACCATTATTGTCTTTTCTTAAATCAAGAATTCTGAACCATTATGCTGAATAAATTTCAGTTTAATTTAAATACTCAGTTTAAGAAATTATTAGCTTCAAGTAACTTGTCAAGTATTGAAACCAAAACCTTGTATATTAAGTAATGGAAATATACAAAGTTGAAAATAAGAAATAGTAATAAATAAAAAATAATTGTTACAAACCATTATAAATATGCAACCAATGTTTTCAATAATTCCTGACACTGGGTAAAAAAAAAGTGATATATACATTAAGGATTAATGATACATAAAAGAAAACCATGAGTATGAATTACTCACCTATTCTTCAATCTGCCAATATATGATATTTCATCATATATTAAGAAGAAAGTTAAACACCAAACATTCAATCTTTACTCCATATAGACGATAGCTGGTAAATAATTCCATTATGGGTTGATGTGTATGTGCGTGTATGTGTTTGTGTGTGTGTATGTGTGTGGTTTCGTAATCTCTCATCTTCCATTTATGGCTTTATTCTGTCCTCATGTCAGATATGGAAAGCAATATGGCAAAAAAAAAAAATCCTACTTTATGCTGGTGGATTAATCCGTAGGAAAGAGGTCTTCAAAATACTAAAGAATTCACGTAGACTAAATATGGAAGAGAATAAGATAGCAGGGAGAAACTGAAATTGAAAGGGGGAATTAAGGAAAGATCCTTTTCTGGAGCAGTAAGTAATGAGCGCTTTTATGATTTCTCCTCTGTTTCTCCTTCACCAGCTTCTTAAAAGTCCATCCTAAAAGATACCCTATTTCTCAAAGGGTGAGGTCATCTGTTTTATTCTTTAGCATGTGAATCAGTACAGCCTTCTTTTTGCTTTAGCTATTTAAATAAGTTCAGGGACCTTAGAACTACTCAGCTTCCAAATCACATTTAACAACCCCCTGAAACTCTCGAACACACCATTGTCACTCTACTGGAAAAAAAAAACAGATGCCCTGAATTGATTAGAGATCCTTTTTAGAGGTACCTTTCAGACACATTACTTGCACATCAAAGGCAAAAAGTTTACCTATTCAAAAAGTGAAGTAATATATGAAGTCATTCAAGCTCCAAAAGTCTTCATATAGTTTCATATAGGAAAAGCTGTAGGAGACTTGTTGAGAACAATAGGCCCATAGCTATAATTGCCTGAAAAATTATGTTCGTGACTTGGCTGAATCTTCTTCATTAGATTGGGAATTTTTTCTATAAAGGATTACCATGTAAAACAGGTTTTTGAGTGACCAAGCTTGTAAACAAGCTGAGGGTACATCAATCAGTAATTTCATGATTAGTAAATATCAAGGAACTGCCTTCTCTGTGATGTAGTGAGCTGTGCATCCACAGAGGGCTGACTGTGGAATCAGAAATTCGAGGCTGGTAATGGAGGTCGGAAAGGTTTTATACCTTGAAGTGAGAGCCGGAATGATTTCTACTCTCAAAATAGAAAATTTTGTTAGGAATAAGCTCAGGAAGTGAAATGAACAGTGCTTTAAACAAAGCTGGAATCAGTGGAAAAGACGAGATGAAGAAAATCACATTCAATGAGTCATATAATCTCCCAAGGATAGTAACTATAAATGATAGATTTCTCCTAGGAGAGAATTTTAATGGGCATCAAATTTATATTATTTTTATTAATATGACTAATATAAGAGGAAATACCATTTAATATCAATTTTAATGTCAATGCGAATTACTAAAATTCCTAAATGTTATAATATTAGTCACTTCTTTAATTCCTGAGGCTTTAGAGTCAACATGTTGAAACATTTAATAAGTGCAGTGTTTGTATTCTAGCATACCTCTGAGAAGCTGACAACTACCTGAAGCCCTCTGCACACTTTGAAATGTCAGCCCTCTGTGCCTGGGGTGGTTCTTCTTTTCTATTCATTTACTTTTTCCTGCTAAATGCCAGCATTTCTCTTGGGAACTTGCTAGGTGAGAGGCAAACTGTTTGTATCTTTAAGATTGTCTCTGAAATCACCTCCAAATTGGCTAGCTCTTCAAGAGACACCTGCTGCCAGTACTTAATATAACCTCTCTCATCCATCCTCCACCACCAATTTGGCATCTGCCTAGGAATGTGTTGACTGACTGTAAGGGATCTGCATCATTAGGGGCCATTCAACCTCTTTCAAATTACCCTCTCTTTTCTTTAGATTTACAATCAAATAATAGAAATCAGAAAAGTCCCTTTTGCCACATCTAATAAGTTTGGGTTTATGAGTTGGCACTGTGGTGCAGCGGTTAAAGCCCAGGCCTGCAAAACCAGCATCCCATATGGTTGCTGGTTCAAGCCCTGGCTGCTCCACTTCTACCCAGCTCCCTGCTAATGCACCTGGGAAAGCAGCAGAAGATGGCCCAATTCCTTGGGCCCCTGAACCCATGTGTGAGACCTGGAAGAAGCGTCTGGCTCCTGGCTTTGGATCGGCTCAACTCATGCCGTTGTGGTCATTTGGGGAGTGAATCAGCTAATGGAAGACCTCTCTGTCTTTCTATCTCTCTCTGTAGCTCTGTCTTTCAAATAAATAAAAATAAATCTTAAAAAAAGAAAAAGTTCAAGTTTAGACAACTGAACACGTTTTCTGAGACATGAACTCATGAAGGAATAAGGCAGGTTAAAACTCATTCAGGAACTTCAGATTTCAAGCCATTGAAGTGCCAGGACAGATCTGAGTTTCTACTAGTGCAGCGCTGCAAGATTTTCTGGACGCTTCTGCCAATCAGAAACTTTTGGTTGAGCAGCCCTTGATGGCTGGTTTGTTGCCGTTCATCAGGGAACATCTTCAGGCCTGACTCTGCTTGTGTAGAAGGATACTTAACATCCCTTAATAAACTTCCATTCTGCATGTATTGTGAGTTTTCAAATAATAAATGAGATAGAAAAGTTAGCAGTGCTCGTTACTATGATCTGTGGTTTGTCTCAAAAGAAATTTTTCTGTGCTAGTTGATTCTAAACTTCCAGAAAAATTATTGACTTTGGAGGCAAAACTAGATTACAGGAAGACATATGCAGTAGCCCATAGACAAACAGTATCCCTTACATGAGCAAAGTATTGATGAAAAACACATTATTTAGACCACTGTAAAAAGATGGACCTTACAGAAGGCACTTGTCAAGTTTCATTTGGGGAATTCTGTAAACATAAATCTAGGACTATAAAGTTTGGTAAGCCAAGTTGTTTCTGACATAAACACACACTTAACTTAGGACAGTGTATTCATAAAAATGAATTGTCCAAAATATATTGGAAAGTATAAAATATACTTATATTTTAAAATTTGAGAGTAGTTAAAACACAGACCAATGATAGATACATGTGAGTTTAACCTTGAGCTACTGTCTTAGTTTATTTTGCTCTGCTAAAAGAGAATGCCTGACACTGAGCAATTTATAAAGAACAGAAATTTAGTTTTTCAATGTTCAAGAGACAGGAAAGTCAAAAATCAAGTCACTTGTGGATGGATTATCTTATAAGGGATCCATCCTCCAGGGGGAATGTCCTCAGATGGAAGAAAGCTGAAGGGCAAACTACCTTAGTGCAAAACCTTTTTTATAAAAAGCCTTAATCCCATTCACCTCGTTAGGGTCTGAACAAGTCACAGTGGACCAGTCTCTTAATACCACCACAGAGTAACACATGCATTTTGAAGAAAGCATTCTGATTATTAGGGTAAAGCTTATGTATTTAAAACTACTAATTGAGAACAAGATAATATGTATAACAGTTTATAACTAAACATTTGCCATGCTAAATGATTATGCTACGCATCATTGGAGGGTTAGGGTTAGGGTTATAGAAAAGCAAATTAACTTCAGTGTATCAGAATAGCTAAACAAAACAAAGTGACATACCCTGACTCACCTTATTTTAGTATATTAATTTAATTCTTACTAATATCCCACTCATATATTTTTATCATGGTGTTTTTGCATAATTCATTTGTAAGTGAATACTCCTGAAACTTAGTTTAGCATTTCCTTTTCTTTAAATAAAGTTGTAACACATCCAAGAGTGATTTTTGGATGTTATAATTATAATTAAAATGTTTACCAGATTTATCAGCAATAATGTAAATAGTGTTCTAATGTGTCTAATAGCTTCTTTAACTTATATGTCACTTACCACATGTCAAAAGATATGCATTGCTTTGTGTATTCAAACTCAGAGATAGCATAATGTATGTAATTTTCATGGATACATGTCATTACAATACATGTCATTACATCTTATCACGAAAAAGCATGCTGGTGTCTTCTCTTTTATATGACCAGAACACGTTTATCATCATATAGTTACTATAAAATATAATATGTATTCATTGGTCTTACCATCAATGAACCATTACAAAAAGAAATATGAGTAATGGATGTATAACAAATGATAATTGTTGTAGTATATACCACTCTTGTTATTGCAGCAACTTTATTTTAATCTTTAGCTTAGTTAAATATATGAATTATATATATATATATATATATCAATCCATTTCAACTGACTTAGGAACCCTTATAGCATCACAATAGGTCAACAACTTTTATTGAAGGGTCATATGTTTGAAGGAGAAACAAGAATAACTGAAGAAAAGGTACCATGCTGTTTTGATTACAACAGCCCTGTAGTATGTCCTGAAATCTGGTATTGTGATGCCTCCAGCTTTGTTTTTGTTGTACAAGATTGCTTTAGCTATTCGAGGTCTCCTGTGTCTCCATATGAATTTCAGCATCATTTTCTCCAGATCTGAGAAGAAGGTCTTCGGTATCTTGATTGGGATTGCATTGAATCTATAAATTGCTTTTGGGAGAATGGACATTTTGATGATATTGATTCTTCCAATCCATGAGCATGGAAGATTTTTCCATTTCTTGGTATCCTCTTCTATTTCTTTCTTTAAGGTTTTGTAATTTTCGTCGTAGAGATCTTTAACATCCTTGGTTAAGTTTATTCCAAGGTATTTGATTGTTTTTGTAGCTATTGTGAATGGGATTGATCTTAGAAGTTCTTCCTCAGCCATGGCATTGTCTGTGTATACAAAGGCTGCTGATTTTTGTGCATTGATTTTATACCCTGCTACTTTGCCAAACTCTTCTATGAGTTCCAATAGTCTCTTAGTAGAGTTCTTTGGGTCCCCTAAATAAAGAATCATATCATCTGCAAAGAGGGATAGTTTGAGTTCTTCCTTCCCAATTTGTATCCCTTTAATTTCTTTTTCTTGCCTAATCGCTCTGGCTAGAACTTCCAGAACTATATTGAATAGCAGTGGTGAGAGTGGGCATCCCTGTCTGGTACCAGATCTCAGTGGAAATGCTTCCAACTTTTCCCCATTCAATAGGATGTTGGTTATGGGTTTTTCATAAATTGCTTTGATTGTATTGAGGAATGCTATTAAGTGCTGAAACTTAACTGAAAAGTGATCACTGTTAAATATAAGAGTGGGAATAAGAGAGGGAAGAGATGTGCAATTCGGGACATGCTCAAGCTGACTTACCTCAAACGGTAGAGTTAGAAACATACCAGGGGATTCCAATTCAATCCCATCAAGGTGGCATGTACCAATGCCATCTCACTAGTCCCAGTGATCAATTTCTGTCCACAATTGATCACAATGATAGGACTAAGAACCAAAGGGATCACATAAACAAGAATAGTGTCTGCAAATACTAGCTGATAGAATCAAAAAGGGAGAGAATGATCCAACATGGGAAGTGAGATACACAGCAGACCCATAGAATGGCAGATGTCCTAAACAGCACTCTGGCCTCAGAATCAGCCCTTAAGGCATGCGGATCTGGCTGAAAAGCCCATGAGAGTATTTCAGGCATGGAAAGCCAAGACACTCTGGCAAAAAAAAAAAAAAAAACAACAACTAAATGAAAGATCTCCGCGAGTGAGATCCCAGTGGAAAGAATGGGTCATCAAAGAAGGAGGTACCTTTCTCTGAAGGGAGGAGAGAACTTCCACTTTGACCATGGCCTTGTCTAAATATGATCAGAGTCAGTGAACTCAGGGGGCTTCCATAGCCTTGGCAGCTCATGACAAGAGCCTAGGGTGATTACTGAGGCCATAAACAAGAGTGTCAATTTGTTAAGTCAACAACAGGAGTCAGGAGTCACTGTGCACTTACTCCTCAGGTAGGATCTTTGTCCTTAGTGTGCTGTACATTGAGATTTAATGCTATAACTACTACTCAAACAGTATTTTTCACTTTATGTTTCTGTGCGGAAGCAAACAGTTGAAATCTTTACTTAATGTATGCTAAACTGATCTTCTGTATATAAAGAGAATTGAAAATGAATCTTGATGTGAATGGAAGGGGAGAGGAAGTAGGAAAGGGGAAGGTTGCGGGTTGGAGGGACGTTATGGGGGGGAAGCCATTGTAATCCATAAGCTGTACTTTGGGAATTTACATTCATTAAATAAAAGTTTGAAAGCCAAAAAAAAGAAAGAAAAAGAAATACAGAAAGAGAGAGAGAGAGAGAAGGAGAGAGAGGTTTCACTTCTGCTGGTTCACTTCCCAAATGGCCAAAACAGCCAGAGCTGGGCTGATCCGAGGCCAGGAGCCAGGAACTTCTCCCGGGTCTCCCACATGAAAACCAGGGCTTAAACACTTGGACCATCCTCCACTGCTTCTTTAGGGCAGTATCAGGGAGCTGGATCGAAAGTGGAGCAACTGGGACTTGAACCAGCGCCCATATGGATTGCCAACACTGAAGGCGGAGGTTTAAGCTTCTACACCACAGCTCCAGTCCTGTGTGTAGGGTTAATCTCATGAATATGAATTAACTAAAATTTGATCATTGTAACAATTAAGAGAGGGAACAAGAGAGGAAGGAGCAAGAAGGGTGGGAGCATGAGCAGGAGGGAGAGTAGGGTGGGAAATATCAAATATTCCAAAACCTGTAATTATGAAATACATGCAATTTGTTTACATTAAATAAAAAGATTACTATGTGATATTAGCATACTCTGTAAGAAAACTGTTTAAATAATTGAGAATATTAATATTAAAATGTCTATCATAGGTAAGGGGTCACTGTGGCACAGCAGGTTAACTGCTACTTGGGATACCTGTTTGGATATTGAAGTTCAGGCTCCTCTGTGCTTCTAGTCCTGCTTTCTGGTAGTTTTCTTGAGGGATAGTCAATGATGGACCAAGTATGTAAGTTCTTGCCACACATGTGGGAGACCTGGATGGAGTTCTGGGCTCCTGGCTTCACCTGAGCTAGCCTTGGCTATTGCAAGTATCTGGGGAAAGAATGAGTGGATAGACATATGTACAAAATAAGGAAGACAAAGAATGGCATTATATTTAAAGGCCTAGGCAGCCTATGTATCGGCAGATATAAAATGAACAGCAGCTTCCTAATGATCTGAGAATCAGCCATTTCACCCTTGTAAACTAAAGCAGTTGATGGATGTTTCTCTGATTCTTTGGAACTATAGCAAATGGTGAACTTTGCCAGTCCAACTTGTATCATGTACCCCTTGGTATGATACCTTGAGAGGAGAACAATATAAAATTACCTCATTGGCATTCTTGCCAACAATGCATGACCTCAGTAGGATCAGGAATGCATATCAGTACAGCACAATTTAAGGGACATTCTGCCAATGCTTTTTAAAATAGCCATGTCTCAAAGACTATGAAGAAGGTATCTGAACATATGAAAAGTAGAGAAGGCTGAGATATAGTAACAATGGTACTAATGTGATTTGGTCTCCCAGACTAGATTTTGGATAAGAAAGAAAATCATTTGTTTAAAAAATGTAAAGTTTAATAAAATGTGTATAGTAACAGTATGATTTCAATATTAATTTCATGGTCTTGATAATTGCACAATGGTTGTTTCAATTGTTAACATGAGTGGAAGCTGGATGAAGGAATTCTGTTTGTATTATTTTTGCAGTTTCCTGGCATTTGAGGATTATCCATTTCACCTGACTTGACTACACCAGCTCTCCCAGTTTTGTAAATTCCTAATTACATATGTTAAAGTTTGGTGCATTTAACATTTAGAATAGCTTCTATAATCCTTAATAACCAATGATTCCACTTGGGTATCAAAATTGTTTACAATGAAACAGAGTATTTTATTAAAGATAGTAATCTTGAATTGTTTTTGCAATGTAAATTGAATGCTTAAAGTCATATTAATATCTTTAGATATTAACAGAGAATATGTTAATTATTCTATGATTAGAACCTTAGAATAGAGGAAGATTATGATGATACTGTTGTAATTATTTAAAATAATTGAAAACAACATAATTACAGGTCTCAAATGAAATCAATATAATCAATGGTCTAATCGCTAATCTCGGATGCCTGTGTTTTCTGGTGATGTAACTTACAAATTATAATTAAGTATTATAATAATTTTAAAACATAATTACTTGAGAATGCAGTGTATTAACTATTTCTGAAAGAAATATATTCAAAGTGAATTATTGAAGTATTGCTGCTCTAGACACTGTGGGCAACAAATCTCATTTAAAATCTCATTAACTGTGTAAATACAATTGCAAAAGGGATTTTTTGTATTTACCAAAAAGTGTATATTAATTTTTGCAGACAATGAGTACTAAATCTGTAGCATGTAATTTAGCTCAACCAACTAAAATTACATGCAAAATGAAAGGATCCATTAGCAAGAAACACACTATTTGTTAAGTGAGTTAGAAAATAAATGTCCATACTGCCTCTTGAGAGATAGCTATGCAGATGTATTTCCTATCCCATGTTCAGTGATGTCACACTAGAGAAACCACAAATAGAACAAATTAGGGTGCTTTGTAAAATCTGCTTTTATTATTTTGGAAAAAATCTATTTTTATACTTTTTGCATCATGGGATTGAATGGGAGCTATCTTGTAAATTAACCCTCATAAACATCCTTTGTTTCACAAGACTACTCTTTAAAATAGTTTTCCTAGGCTTGTAACACACATTAGCATATTAAAATGCTATTTTTAGATTCATTTGACCCTTTTGTTGATAGAACTGGATATTGTGATATGTTTATTTGCCATGAGAAAATAGTGTATAATACATAACAAATGGCTGGCCTACTAACTTCTGTTATTGTGAAGTGCACATATAAATGTCTTTTACACTTTTCCTAAAGTCAGATTTCCTTTAAAAATTGCAAATTAGTAAAATCTGAGCAGTGAGAATCTGAAGGGAGGGGCTCCAAGATGGCAGAATAGGAAGGGAGCTCACTAATATTCCAGGAAAAGATAGTTTAATAAAAGTGGAGATAGTGAAGTCTCAGGGAAGAGTTAGGGAAAAAACTGCACAGGGGACTCTTCTGGAATTAGAGGGACACTGGGGATCTACATGGAGGACACGGGCTCCCTCCCATGGCTCGGGAGCCCAGCTGCTGAAAATCTTCTCCTCCACACCAGCACTGGAAAGAGAGGTGAGGTGAAACCACTGTAACCCGAGACACTGGCGGAATAGCAGAAGGAAGAGCCTAGAGGGAACAAAACTTGAAGCCCCATGAAAGAAAATACACCAGCCTAACTAGAGGAGAGAAAAAAAAAAACAAAAGGGACAGTCCGGACATGATTCTTTCTCTCCACACACCACACCACAAAGGCATGCAAGACAATAGAGCAGGCACATTTTTTTGACATATGTAACAGCTGCGCCAGCTCAGGGCTGCACCACCCTCAGCCAAAAAGAAAAACTTGACTGGTTGGGAGTAATAACGGGAGACTAAGATCTCATGCATTTGTGGAGCTTATGAACTGGAACTGTGAAAAAATGAGGTTGTGTGGGATAACTCATGCTGTGGCTGAGACATGAGCAATCTCAGGGGGAGATGCCACAAACTCTATAGCCTTGGCTACATGGTGAGAGACATTGCAGGGGAATCAAAGCTTACACTGAGGACTGCACAGATCCTTTGTGTGGCCCTTGGGATAGAGCAGACAAATATTATACCCACTGGGGCTCAGAGATATCTAAGTACAAGAAGGACAAAGAACACCCAATAAACATGACCAAAAGAGATCTTCACCATGACACATTGTAATCAAACTCACCATAGTGAACCATAAAGAAAAGATTCTAAAATGTGCAAGAGAGAAACGACAGATTACACTCAGAGGACCTCCAATCAGACTCATAGCAGACTTCTCATCAGAAACCCTACATGCTAAGAGGGAATGGTGAGATATAGCCCACGTACTAAGAAAAAAAAAAAAAACTGCCATCCCAGAATATTATATCCTAAAAAGCTCTCATTAGTGAATGAAGGTGAAATAAAGACCTTTCATAGCAAACAGAAATTGAAAGAATTTGTCACAACTCGTCCAGCCCTGCAAAGATGCTTAAAGATGTGTTACACACAAAACACAGAAACACGGCCATCAATATGAAAGGAGGTAAATGAATTAAATATCTCAGTAAAATATCAGAGGAAGTTCAAAGCATATATTAAAAATATCTTTGGAAATATGGCAGGACAAAGTCACTACTTATCAATAGTCACATTGAATGTAAATGGCCTCAACTCTCCAGTTAAAAGACACAGACTGACTGAATGGATTAACAAAAAAAATGATCTATTTGCTGCTTATAAGAAACACATCTTTCCAACAAAGATGCATGCAGAAAAGTAAAATGTTGGAAACAGATATTCCATGCCAACAGAAACCAAAAATGAGATGGTGTACCCATCTTAATATCAGACAAAATAAACATGAACATGAAAACTGTAAATAGAAACAAAGAGGGGCACAATATAATGATTAAGGGATCAATTAAACAGGAAGATGTAACTATTATAAATGTATATGAACCTAATTACAGGGCACCAGTTTATTTGAAAGATATGTTAAGGAACTTAAAGGGAAATATAGATTCCAATACAATAGTATTCAATAGTATTGCAATATTCCACTTTCAGCAATAGACAATCAACCAGACAGAAGGTCAACAAGGAAACAGCAGATTTAATTGACACAATAGACCAAATGGATCTAACAGATATCTACAGAACTTTTCATCCTACACTTAAAGAACACACATTCTTCTCAGAAGTACATGGAACCTACTCTAGGATTGACCACATAGTAGGCCATAAAGCAAGTCTCAGCAAATTCAAAGCAATCCAAATCATATAATGCATCTCCTCAGACCACCATGGAATGAAGCTGGAAATTAGTAACTCAGGAATCCCTAGGGCATATGCAAACACATGGAGATTGAACAACATGCTCCTGAATGAACACTGGGTCATAGAAGAAATCAAAAGAGAAATAAAAAACTTTCTGGAAGTAAATGAGGATAATAACACAACATATAAAAACTTATGGGATACAGCAAAAGCAGTGTTAAGAGGAAAGTTTATAGCAATAGGTGTCAACATCAAGAAATTGGAAAGGCACCAAACAAATGAGAGATCAATAAATCCAAGGGTCTAGAAAAACTACAGCAAACCAGACCCAAAACTAATAGGAGATGAGAAATAATTAAAATCAGAGAAGAAATCAACAGAATTGAATCAAAAAAATACAAAAGATCAGCAAAACAAAAAGGAGGTTTTTGAAAAAACAAACAAGGCCAGCACCGCGGCTCACTAGGCTAATCCTCCGCCTTGCGACACTGGCAAACCAGGTTCTAGTCCTGGTCAGGGCGCCAGATTCTGTCCCGGTTGCCCCTCTTCCAGGCCAGCTCTCTGCTGTGGCCAGGGAGTGCAGTGGAGGATGGCCCAAGTGCTTGGGCCCTGCACCCCATGGGAGACCAGGAGAAGCACCTGGCTCCTGCCTTCGGATCAGTGCGGTGTGCCGGCCGCAAGCACTGGCCGCAGCGGCCATTGGAGGGTGAACCAACGGCAAAAGGAAGACCTTTCTCTCTGTCTCTCTCTCTTTCACTGTCCACTCTTCCTGCCAGAAAAAAAAAAAAAGAAAAAAAGAAAAAAACAAAATTGGCACACCATTGGCTGAACTAATTAAAAAAAAAAAAAATAGAAAAGACCCAGATCAATAAAATCAGAGATGAAAAAGGGAATGTAACCACAGACACCACAGAAATTAAAAGAATCATCAGAAACTACTACAAAGAGTTCTATGCCAGCAAACAGGAAAAACTATCAGAAATGGATAGATTCCTGGACCCATAAAACCTACCAATATTGAACCATGAAGACACAGAAAACCTTAAGAGACCCATAACGGAGACAGAAATTGAAACAGTAATAAAGGCCCTCCCAACAAAGAAAAGCTCAGGACCAGATGGATTCACTGCTGAATTCTACTGGAAATTTAAAGAACTAACTCCAATTCTTCTCAAACTATTCAGAACAATCAAAAAAGAGGGAATCCTCCCAAATTCTTTCTAAGAAGCCAACATCGCCTTAATTCATAAACCTGAAAAAGATGCAGCATAAATAGAGAATTACAGACCAATATCCCTGATGAACATAGACACAAAAATCCTCAACAAAATTCAGGCCAATAGAATGCAACACACATGAGAAAGATCATCTACCCAGCCAAGTGGGATTTATCCCTGGTATGCAGGAATGGTTCAACATTCACAAATCAATCAATGTGATATACCACATTAACAAACTGAGAAGAAAAACATTGTGATTATCTCAATAGATGCAGAGAAAGCATTTAATAAAATACAACACCCTTTCATATTGAAAGCAAATTACATATAGAAAGAACTTTCCTCAATAGGAAGATCCCTAACTTACATCTTACACAAAAATGCACTCAATATGGAATAAAGATCTAAATTTACCACCCGACACCATCAACTTATTAGAAAATATCGAAGAAACCCTGCAAAATATAGGCACTGGCAAAGACTTCTTGGAAAAGACCCTGGAGGCACAGGCAGTCAAAGCCAAAATTAAAAATTGGGATTGCATCAAATTGAGAAATTTCTGTACTGCAAAAGAAACAGTCAGGAGAGTGAAGAGGCAACCAATAAAATGGGGAAAAATATTCGCAAACTATGCAACCGATAAAGGATCGATAACCAGAATCTACAAAGAGATCATTAAACTCCACAAAAACAAAACCAACAACCCACTTAAGAGATGGGCCAAGGACCTCAATAGACATTTTTCAAAAGAGGAAATCCAAATGGCCAACAGACACATGAAAAAATGTTCAAGATCACTAGCAATCAGGGAAATAAAAATCAAAACCACAATGAGGTTTCACCTCACCCCGGTTAGAATGGCTCACATTCAGAAACCTGCCAACAACAGATGTTGGTGAGGATGTGGGGGAAAAGGGACACTAACCCACTGTTGGTGGGAATGCAAACTGGTAAAGCCACTTTGGAATTCAGTTTGGAGCCTCAGAAACCTGAATATAACCCTACTATACAACCCAGCCATCCCACTCCTTGGAATTTACCCAAAGGATATTAAATTGACAAATAAAAGAGCTGTCTGCATCTCAATGTTTATTGCAGCCCAATTCACAATAGCTAAGACATGGAATCAACCTAAATGCCCATCAACAGAAGACTGGATAAAGAAATTATGGGACATGTACTCTATAGAATACTATACATCAGTAAAAAACATGAAATCAGTTCATTTGCAATAAAATGGAGGAATCTGGAAAACATCATGCTGAGTGAAATAAGCCAGTCCCAAAGGGACAAATACATGTCCTCCCTGATCGGTGACAGCTAACTGAGCATCTAAAAGGATACATGTTGAAGTGAAATGGATACTATGAGAAACAATGACTTGATCAACCCTGTCCTGACTGTCAAGGAACAACTTACTATTTTATTCCTTTTAGTATTTTTTTGTTCTACCTAATACCATTGGTTTAACTCTTGAATTAACACACAATTATTCTTATGTGTTTAAAATTTACTGAAAAATAATCCCTGTTAAATATAAGAGTGTGAATAACAGAGGGAGGAGATGTACAGTTCAAAACATGCCCAATTGGACTTATCCTTAATGGTAGAGTTAGAAACGTACCGAGGGATTCCAATTCAATCTTATCAAGGTGGCATGTACCAATGTCATCTCAGTAGTCAAAGTGATCAGTTTAAGTTCATAATTGATCATAATGTTATAATTGTCAAAGGGATCACATAAACAAGACTAGTGTCTGCTAATACTAACTGATAGAATTAAAAAGAAGAGAATGATGGCCGGCGCCATGGCTCACTTGGCTAATCCTCTTCCTGCAGAGCCGGCACCCTGGGTTCTAGTCACAGTTGCTCCTCTTCCAGTCCAGCTCTTTGCTGTGGCCCGGGAGGGCAGTGGAGGATGGCTAAAGTCCTTGGGCCCTGCACCCGCATGGGAGACCAGGAGGAAGCACCAGGCACCTGGCTTCAGATGGGTGAAGCACCAGCTGTGGCAGCCATTTGGGGAGTGAACCAACAGAAGGAAGACCTTTCTCTCTGTCTGTCTCACTGTCTATAACTCTCTCTCTCAAGAATAAAAAAAAAAAAGAGGAGAGAATGATCCAACATGGGAAGTTCAATGCACAGTAGACTCATAGAATGGCAGATGTCCTAAACACCATTCTGGTCTCAGAATCAGCCGTTAAGGCATTCAGATCTGGCTAAAAAGCTCATGAGTGTTTCAGGCATGGAAAGTCAAGACACTGACAAAACAAACAAACAAACAAACAAAAAACCTAAATGAAAGATCTCTGTGAGTGAGATCCCAGAGGAAAGAACAGAACCTCAATGAAGGAGGTTCCTTTCTCTGAAGGGAGGAGAGAACTTCCACTTTGACTATGGCCTTGTCTAAATGTGATCGGATTTGGTGAACTCAAGAGGCTTCCATAGCCTTGGCAGCTCATGACAAGAGTCCCGGGTGATCCCTGATGTCATAAATAAGAGTGTCAATTGTTAAATCAACAACAGGAGTCATTGTGCACTTACTCCCCATGTAGGACCTTTGTTCTTAATGTGTTGTACTATGTGAATTAACATATAACATAATTAACATATAACAGTATGTTATACTTTGTGTTTCTGTGTGGGTGTAAACTATTGAAATCTTTACTTAGTATATACTATATTGATCTTCTGTATATAAAGATAATTGAAAATGAATCTTGATGAAGAATGGGATGGAGAGGGAGTGGAGATTGGATGGTTGTGGGTGGGAGGGAGGTTATGGGGGAAAAAGGCGCTATAATCCAAAAATTGTACTTTGGAAATTTATATTTATTAAATAAAAGTTTAAATAAAATCTGAGGAGTGTGTTACTTTTCAGGAGACACACAGGCAATAATCAAAAGGTGACCTAAAACTCATGTTGGATAAATTTAATAAACAACTATATGAAAGAAAATAAAATAGTATTTTCTAATAGAATTTTCAAGAAACACAAAATTAGGGTTGCTTTCTCCTTGTTTACCTCACTTGATCTTAGTCAAAATGCTGAGGAGTGATTCTCTCCTTTTTTTCTTATTTCATTTAGGTTAAACTCCTTATTATGAGCATATTAATGGGTCAAAAATTATGAAGACATAATCCTAACAGAAATGTTGTATGAATTTGGATGTTTTTGCATGGTTTCTGTCTGAATATTAAAAAACAGATACTAAATATTAGTGGATTCTTAGGAAAATACAATTAAATTATTTCAAGCAGAGAATATATTTTTCATAAATATATATTTTAGTGAGATACAAAACAGATACTTTAGAATGACCTCGCCAGTAGGATCTGCTTAAGACTCTTATGTAAATTGATTTTTTATTTCATCTGAACGATGGGTAGCATTGTTTTATTGTTTTTTGATCAGGATTATTAGCATTTATTCTGATTTTCATAATTTCCAGTTCATTTAACTCAGCAAAGATTTGCCAACCACAGCATAGTGTATGATAATATGAAAAGAAAATTAAAATAATATTAAAGTTGGCTCTAGTTTCTTCCTTGCAATATACAGACTAAATAAGCTAATAAAAACAATATATATTAGAAAAAAAGAGGATTTGACATCATTATGAGCCAAAACATTTTAGAACATAGATAATTTCACAGGAAGCATATAGAAAAACCAACCCATTATAAGGAGAAGCAGATCTGTTGAATGCACACTCCGTTGGACTCTAAGTTTGGCTTAGGGTATGTGTTTGACATAGCAGTTAAGATGTTGTACTCTCTAGTAAAGCACCTATCTAATCCCAGCTTCCTGCTAAGGCACACTTTGGGATGTCTAAGGCAATGGGTCAATTACCTGGGTCCCTGCCACCCACATGGGAGGCCCAGATTGAGATCCCAGCTCTGGATTTGGACTGATCCAGCCGTGGCAATTGTAGGAATTTGGGAAGTGAACCAACAGACGGAAAAGTCTCTCTCACAGCCACCCTGACTCTGTCTCTCCCTTAGAAGTAAATAGAAAACATATGAAAGACAAATTTTAAAAAGTTAGAGTTCGGGTTTAATAAATTACTGTAACAACCATATTAATTAGTTTTCATTCTATAAATTTTAAAGTATAAACACAGATCATGAAGCATCAACAGTTGTGTCAAAACTGCAGTTCATAACTCAGAGTGTTAGAATTTGTCCCAAGACATGTCTAATTTTGTAGTACTTGAATATTTCAAAAACCACTTGCTTTCAGTTTAAAATATAGATTTAATAGTAATGCGGTGCAGAGAAAAAATACTGTGGTTTGAACTTCAAGAAAATGTGGTTAGTTTCTCCATGTGAGTTTTCTAGATGTGAGTAGTTGTGGCAATTATACATACTTCTGATATTTCTACTCCTCAAATAAGTATATACAAGAGGAAGAACTGAAATGACTTCTCTTTCTTCTGTACATAATGTCTCATGATTAATTATATCATCTCATTTGTTCTTTTTAAAATGATAGAAATTTTTATCCATTGAAAATCTCTTATGCCAGGAGTATAAGGCATTGAAACACACTTAAAGCATATAAGGCAGTTAAATCACATAATACAAAAATATTTCACTTTAGAAATACAGAGATTGAGGGACATTTCTGGAGATTTTCCTTCTTCTTTTAAGGGAAAGTGCTTGCACACATGGTTGCCACTGTCAAAAGATAAGAATAATTCCTGGCCGGCGCCGTGGCTCAATAGGCTAATCCTCCACCTTGCGGCGCCGGCACACCGGGTTCTAGTCCCGGTTGGGGCGCCGGATTCTGTCCCGGTTGCCCCTCTTCCAGGCCAGCTCTCTGCTATGGCCAGGGAGTGCAGTGGAGGATGGCCCAGGTGCTTGGGCCCTGCACCCCATGGGAGACCAGGAAAAGCACCTGGATCCTGGCTCCTGCCATCGGATCAGCGCGGTGCGCCGGCTGCAGCGGCGGCCATTGGAGGGTGAACCAACAGCAAAGGAAGACCTTTCTCTCTGTCTCTCTCTCTCACTGTCCACTCTGCCTGTCAAAAAATAAAAAAATAAAAAAAAAAAAAAAAAGAATAATTCCTGATGAAATACAATGATGACAGATAACCAATCCTATACAAGCTTGGGAAGAGGATACTTCATGAAATTCCGTTATGCAAATGTCCTTTAGTATAAAATATACAGGTACACAAATTACAGTAAAGAAAATTTAGTGAAAAAAAAAGGGGGGGGGGCGGTCCGTGGTTCACTTGGTTAATCCTCCGCCTGCGGGCACTGGCATCTGATATGGGCGCTGGGTTCTAGTCCCGGCTACTTCTCTTCCAGTGCAGCTCTCTGCTATGGCCCAGGAGGGCAGTGGAAGATGGTCCAGGTGCTTGAGCCCTGCACCCGCATGGGAGACCAGGAAGAGGCACCTGGTTCCTGGCTTCAGATCCGCACAGCGCTGGCCGTTGTGGCCTTTTGGGGAATGAACCAATGGAAGGAAGACCTTTCTCTCTGTCTCTCTCTCTCTCACTGTCTATAACTCTACCTGTCAAATAAAAAAAAAGAATTAAAAAATATTTATTTATTTGAGCAGCAGAGCTACAGACAGAGAGAAGGACAGAGAGAGAAAGAGAGAGAGAGAGAAATATTTTCCATAACATATCTTCACATAACATTTGTATGGTATTATGTATAAATAATCCAGATATGTTTTCAAATACATGAGAAGACATGTATAAATTCTATGAGAATAATATTCAGTAGTGCATAAGACGGCCAGCGTCGCAGCTCACTTGGCTAATCCTCCGCCTGTGGCGCCGGCACCCCAGGCGCTAGTCTTGGTTGGGGCGCCACATTCTGTCCCAGTTGCTCCTCTTCCAGTCCAGTTCTCTGCTGTGGCCTGGGAAGGCAGTGGAGGATGGCCCAAGTGCTTGGGGCTCTGCACCTGCATGGGAGACCAGGGGGAAGCATCTGGCTCCTGGCTTCAGATCGGCGCAGTGCACGCCAGCCATGGTGGCCATTTGAGGGGGTAAACCAATGGAAAAAGGAAGACCTTCTCTCTGTCTCTCTCTCTCTCACAGTCTAACTCTGCCTGTCCAAAAAAAAAGAAAAAAAAGAAAAGTGCATAAGGCATTGCAGATTTGGGTTTCTGAAAGGGGTCATGGTACCAATTCTCTGTATATACTGAGACCACTGCATACAAAACTAGATAAAGATTACATAAAAGGCTTAGGCTTCAGAGTGCTGCTTAGCCTAGCAATGAAGACATCAGTGGCCTACATCAAGTAACTGAGTTGGATTCTTATCTTGTAATCTTATAGCAAATTCTTAGTGCAGATCCTGGGAGGAAGAAGTGATGGCTCATGTCAGTGG
Organism: Oryctolagus cuniculus; assembly: GCF_051225735.1. Taxonomy (NCBI): domain Eukaryota; kingdom Metazoa; phylum Chordata; class Mammalia; order Lagomorpha; family Leporidae; genus Oryctolagus; species Oryctolagus cuniculus. The sequence continues at coordinate 47,041,273 of NC_142869.1, read as the reverse complement.
CAAGCCTTGGTTGTCTCTGGATGCTAGCTTTAGATCTTGCCTAACCATGGCCTTGCAGACATTTGGGAAGCAAATCAGTGGATTAGATGGGAATTCACTCTCAGACTGCCAAATAAAATATTAGAAATGTAAATTCTGTTTTCACCTTTTGGTTTTGATTTGGTGTTTTCTTTTTAGGGTAAATGAATGTGGTTTCAATTTCTCAAGGCTGAGGCAAAATATTCAGAACATGCAAAAGTTTATGAAAAATCTACTGTTGAGAAAAAGCTATGCAATGACTTCAATACTTTAGCTGTGGGGAGCAATCCGGACTGGACTGAGTTACTGGAATTAAGACTTATTCTATGCATCTGCTCTCCCACAATATGGCGCTGGGAGAGAAGTAAACAGCTTCCGCACAGCTGCCTCCAGTTCAACTAATAAACTGTAGGACTTGCTCCTGATTGGAGGAGAGCAGCGTACTCGGCGTGTGGGCAGCCGAGTTAGGATTGGCGGAGGAGGACTATAAAGGAGGAGAGAGACGGCATGCACCAGTAACATCTATGGGGAACATCTAGCTGAAGGAACACCCGTGCAGCCCCCGAGAGAACCGGCCGGCGGTGTGCCGCTCCCCTGCGGAAGTGGGGAATGTGGCCAGGGGGAACTGCCCTTCCACGGAGGTGGAAGGGATAGTAGCCAACCCGGGAAGAACCAGCAGCAAACCCGGGGAGGGCCGAGCAGACGAAAGAACAGCGCAGGGTCCTGTGTCGTTCCTCCACGAAGAGGGGGAGCGACATTTAGCATAAAAAAATAAAGCTTAATTTATTTTGCCATGAACTTTTTGACGTTCCTTTATATTTATCATGTGGAGAAGTCCACTAATTTTATGATAATTGACCAATATTTACAAAGGATATGCATTTCTATTTTAAATGCCTGATTTTTATGAAAAGGAATAAGATTTTGAAAATTATTACTATAATACATGAAGCAATCCAAGGAGAAAATAAAGACATTATTTCTCATGTAATTGTGGGATGACTAACAGGAAATAAGAAAATTTATTGAGAAAAAAAGTGGAAATTCATCACTATAAATCTGATGACAGTAACAGTATTTCTTTACAGAAAAACATCTTTTTGAAACAGACATTTGGCTGGCGCTATGGCTCAATACGCTAATCCTCCGCCTGTGGCACCAACACCCCTGGATCTAGTCCCGGTTGGGGCACCGGATTCTGTCCCAGTTGCCCTTCTTCCAGGCCAGCTCTCTGCTGCGGCCCAGGAGTGCAGTGGAGAATGGCCCAAGTGCTTGGGCCCTGCACCCCATGGGAGACCAGGAAAAGCACCTGGCTCCTGCCTTCGGATCAGTGCGGTACGCAGGCCGCAGCATGCCAGCCGCAGCAGCCATTGGAGGGTGAACCAACGGCACAGGAAGACCTTTCTCTCTGTCTCTCTCTCTCACTGTCCACTCTGCCTGTCTAAAAATAAAAAATAAATAAAAAAAAAGAAACAGACATTTGTTGACAATGAATATTTGAAAAAGAAAATCAGAAATTGATTTTTCAGGGGCTGGTGCCATGGCTCACTTGGTGAATCCTCCACCTGCGGGTGCCGGCATCCCATATGGGTGCCGGCTTCTAGTCCAGGCTGCTCCTCTTCCAGTCCGGCTCTCTGCTGTGGCCTGGGAGTGCAATGGAGGATGGTCCAGGTGCTTGGGTCCCTGTACCTGCATGGAAGACCAGGAAGAGGCACCTGGCTCCTGGCGTCGGATCAGTGCAGTGCCAGCTGTAGCGGCCATTTAGGGAGTGAACCAACGGAAGGAGGACCTTTCTCTCTGTCTCTCTCTTTCACTGTCTAACTCTATCTGTCAAATTAAAAAAATAAATAAATTGATGTTTTAGTGTTCAAAGCAAATAAATGAATCAATCCATGGATAAAAGATAGTCTCTTCAATAAATGGAACCAATTCTCCACATGCAGATCTCCACATGCAGAAGTATGAAACAAGAACCCCTACCTTACACCTTATGCAAAAATCAACTCAAAATGGATCAAGATCTAAATCTATGACCTTATACAATCAAATTAATATAGAATATTGGGAAAACTCAGAAAGACATTGGCATAGGTACAGACTTCTTGGAAAAGACCCCAGAAGCACATGCAATCAAAGCAAAAATAGACAACTGGGATGACACCAAGCTGAGAAGCATCTGCTCTGCAAAGCAAACACTCAACAAACTGAGGAGGCTACTGACAGAATGAGAGAAAATATTTCCAAATTATGCAACTGATAGGGGCCGATGCCATGGCTCACTTGATTAATCCTCCATCTGCAGCTCCAGCATCCCATAGGGGTGCCGGGTTCTAGTCCCAGTTGCTCCTCTTCAAGTCCAGCTCTCTGTTGTGGCCCAGGAAGGCAGTGAAGGATGGCCCAGGTGCTTGGGCCCCTGAACCTGCATGGGAGACCAGGGAGAGGCACCTGGCTCCTGGCTGTGGCCCTGGAGTGCAGTGGAGGATGTCCCAAGTCCTTGGGCCCTAGACCCACATGGGAGACCAAGAGAAGCACCTGGCTCCTGACTTTGGATCAGTGTGGTGTGCCGGCAGCAGCATGCCAGCCACAGCGGCCATTTGGGGAGTGAACCAACAGAAGGAAGACCTTTCTCTCTGTCTCTCTCTCACTGTCTGTAATTCTACCTGTCAAATAAATAATAAAAAATATTATGCAACTGATAAATGATTAATATCCAGAATCTGAAAAGGGCTGAAGAAACTCAGTAACAACAAAACAAACAATCCACTTAAGAAACAGAAATGTCCAGCGAACATCACAATAGTTGGCATATAAAACATATTCCTTAAAATGTAAGCAAATTTCAATAGTATCCTCAAAAAAGTAGTAGTTAAAATCGTCATGGAGGTTTTAGATAATGAGAGACAAGAAATATTGGTTTAATTCCAAAGTGAAAAGATTAGTTGCTATTAAATGCAATGTGAACAGATTACTTGTATATATTAATTTTAATTTCCCACAAGTAAAACAATTTACATTTATTGATCAAGATGTAAAAAAAAATTAATGAAATATTTATAAAAAAATGAAGTGGGAACATGAATCTGAATTTGGTTTTGATTTTGAAAATCACCATCTGACCAAATATTATTTTCTGTTCACCTAAAATTGAGCTTTAACAATGCTTTTGGTAAAATGAGAGGCAGAAAGCAAAATCTTAGGAAACTTTAAGTGTTGTATACCTCCAGGAAAATAATGGATTTGAAAAATAATATATCCTGTACATCAAATGAAACAATTATTTTTCACATGAGAAAACAAGTATCCATAGGCTAGAGGAAAAATATTGCATCCTGCCAGTGTTTGTATTTGAGTAATTGTGATGTTTGACAACCTGTTATTTATTAATTTTTGTCTCACCTTCTTGTTAATATTCTTCATACACTTTTTAATATCAGAGTGCTTATTTCCTCTTAATTCTTGTAAATGCAGAATGATCCATGTTTTAGGGCTTATATGCTGCAAATAGTATAATATCATTTAGTTTATATAGAGACTTATGACATATCATGCAAATTCATATGTTCATAATTTTATATTATTTTTTTATGTTAGTAAGTATTCACACATATAAGAGTATTTCAAAAAGTTTCTGGAGAATGGAAATAAAAGGTGTTAATCTTGTTGCAGCAAAAATATTTGAAATGCGTTTGTATGAGCAGGTCTTTAAAAATATATTGTGTTAAAATTGTTCATGGATTTCAAAGAATTTTGTATCAAAACAAACATTTTTTTATTTCTACTTTCCATAAGCTTTGAAACAGTCTTGTATATTTAGTTTGCTATTTTGAAATAATGGCTTATGCTGCATAATCATAGAAATACATATTATTTACCCCTTTCCTTCATGATTGATGTCCATATCATGCTTACACCAAACAACAGGAACAATGAACATAAAAGTAAGGAAAACTACCTCTGTGTGATCCCTTTTGGTCATCCAGAAAGTCTATGAAGTTTATACCTACAAATGCTAGAAAATGCTGAATTTATTTTTTTATCTGTTACATATGTGAATATTATTAAAAAATCTTTATTACTTTGTCTAAAAGCTGCTATATAGAATTATATCACAGAAATTTCTCCCTGGTATCCATAGGAGGAAATTCTCCATTAAAATATTTTACTTTTTGGGATTAGTCCAAATTATTAGCTTTTCTTTTCAGTAGATGTACCAGATTTTCATTTGTTACCTACCCTTCAGAAGTATATTCTTTACGAAAATGAATTTTAGTTAACTTTATCTCATTATTCATGTCTTACTCTTGCACACTTCCTCTTTGTATTACTTTCTTATACTACACTTTAGATTGTTCCATTTTCTGATTCCATTTCAGCAATTTTATTTTATTTAAAGGTTGAGATATTAATTTAGATGTCCTATATGTATGTATAAAGAAAATAAATTGCACAACAAAGAAAATGAGACATTCTCTATATATTTATGCTTGGCAGGAAAATAGGATGTGGGAATATTTTAGTGAAAGCTTTGTACTATTTCAGCAAATTTCAGAATCGTGAAGTAGAATGTTTGCTATTAGTCAGTATTACTTTATTTTGTTACATTTTATTCCAAGTTAAATAAAATCACTTCTGTACATCAGATCTTTTAAGCATATTCTAAAAATAATCTGCATGTTATCTAATTTCTGATTTTATTCAATAGTAATATTCCTATATTCCTACTAGTTCTCAAACCCTGTATTCATATGCTTAACTCCTTCTACTGACCACACTGTGCCAGTTATAGACTTTTTCAGTCTTCCTGTTCTTTTTCTCCCTAATCTTCACCTCCCTAACTTATCCTGAAAGTACACTATTTTTTCATGGTGTTTTCCAAGGCCTTATTTTTTTCTTAATTTTACTATAAACTCTGCCTTATTACTCACTTTTTTCTAATTTTTGTTTACCCTTTTTTTCTAAAGATTTATTTTATTTATTTGAAAAGTGGAATTACAGAGAGAGGGAAAGACAGAGAGATCTTTCAGCTGCTGATTCACTCCCCAAATTTCCTCAAAGGTGCAGCCTGAGCCAGGCCAAAGCCAGGATCCAGGAGCTTCTTCTAGAGCTCCAATGTGCGTGCAGAGGTCCAGGCACTTGAGCCATCTCTGCTGCTTTCCCAGGCACATTAGCAGGGAGCCGAATTAGAAATGGAGAAGCCCAGATTTGAACAGGCGCTAATATAGGATGCTGGTGTCACAGATGGCAGCTTTATTAGCTAGGCCACAATGCCAGCTGATTCATTTACCATTAAATTATAACTTTTATTCTTCACTCATGCTGACCACCACAGAATAAAAATGAGCTCTACTAACTGCTTTGAAAATGTAATAATCTACTTTCATACATATTTATGTAACAACCCTGTTTCTTTTTGTTCTCAATATTTCCAATTATTTTTGAGATCATTAATTGGCAAATGATAATTTATCTGAATGAATAACTCAATATATATATATATATTTATGTCTAATTAATCTTCAAAACATTATAATATTTTTACAATTGCCTTGGATATAAATACCTCATCAATATCAACAGATCAAAGATCAAAATTCATGCTTCAAGGTACAAGAGGATACTTCATTTGAAACCAATAATTTGGGAAGCATTTTACATAATAATATCAAATGCACATTTTAGTGAACAAATGAAAGGTGCAATATTTTTGAAATACAAAGCATATTGAAAGAGAAGTACTAAAACCAACATACAAAAACTAACTAAAATTAGTCACTAACAGTATGGAAAGCAAAGTACAAAGGATTGAGAGTTTGAGTACTCACAAGGTTAAGGATATTACATCCATGAACTTAAAATAACCAGAGTAAAGAATTAGAAGTATCAGTTTTCAAAATTAAAATCATCTCAAAATATAGCATAAATAGCAGAAACAAACTAGTTGAACAATGACTTCATGGAAATATTGATACAAAAATTATCAGAAGACAGATTTCTTTAAGAAAAATTAAAATATAAAAGCTAAATCATGTATAAGATCTGATGTACAGAAGTGATTTTATTTAACTTGGAATAAAACATAACAGGCTCTAAAAGGTCCAACACCATTCTGGGAGGAATTCCAAAAATAGCAGAAACAATGGAGGGAAAGAAACAATATAAGAATATCAGAAGCTATGTTTTAGAATGAGTGTAAAATAAGAAAATTGAGCTTAAAAATGATTCTGTGAAGGCAGCACGTGACACAGCTAAGCTGCCTCTTGTGACCCTCCTACTCTGTAGCAGAGTTCTCATTCTAAGCCCTACTGCTCCACTTGCCATCCAGGTTCCTGCTAATATGCCCGGGAAGGCAGCAGAAGGTAGCCCAGGTATTCAGGCCTCTGGTACCCATGTTGGAGACCCAGGATGGACTTCCTGGCTCCTAGCTCTAGCCTGGACCAGAACTGCTGTTGCAGCCATTTGAGGAGTGAACCAGTGGATGGAAGATCTCTTTCTTTATTTCTCCCTCCTTCTCTGTCACTTAGCATTTCAGAGAAAATAAATCTTAAGAACATGGTTCTGTGATTGCTTAACAGATTGAATAATAAATGCCCAATAGTCAGAAATAGATTTATGAATTTATAAACACAAGGAATAAGGGAATCTTTAAAATTCTTCAAAGAATTTAAATAAAATGTCAATTACAAAAGGCTGAAAATCAAGATAACATGAGATTTCTTATTGTCAGTGCAGAACACAAAAGGGGAGTTATCTTGTGATTTTGAAAGAAAATCACAAACAAAATTGTCAAATTCTGTGACCATTGCTTAACTGGATAATTATTTTTTAATTATTTGAGTTCCTTATATATTCTAAATATTAATCCTTTCACAATTGAATGGTATGTATCAGTGAGCGAATAAAAAAAGAAAATTAGCATATAAAACAAATAAATATTATTCAGCATAAAAAACAATGAAATCCCAACATTTCCAATAGAAGAAAAAAATGATACAATGAGAAACTATTATGCTAAATGAAATAAACCAGACACAAAGAAAAATACCACATGGCCTCTCATATGTGGAAGATACAATACTTAAAAATGTAGTGAATCTGATTTTAGAATAGTCATAACTACAGGTAGAGGTTGGGAACAGTGAGGAGAATGGGTACAGGAAGTCTGTGTAAGGGGCATGAAAACACAAACAGAAGACAGAACAAACAAGTTCTAGTGTTCTACAGAACAATGGGATAACCAGAGTTCACAACAATATATTAAATTCTGTTAAAAAGAACTGGAGGACAGGAGCTATTAGGCTCCCATGACAAAGAAAACATAAAAATTTCAGGTCATCAGCTTGATTGGTATTTATATGGACAGAGATATTACACTGTACTAACAAAAATGTAAAAGTATTATATATATGAATCAAAATTTATATAAAATAATTAAAATTTTAAACTAAAATTGGACATGTTTTTCAGATACTAAAGAAACTCTTGTCATTTTTATGGACTAGTTGAAATATGTGGAAAGAATAGAAAGTAATCTAAAGCAACGATATTATTTATGAGCAACTATGTTTTCATGATTAAATAATGCCTACCAGATAACCTTTCACATAAAGGCTCAGTATGAATTATTTTTAGTTATTTCTGATATCAGTCTTGTTTTAAGAGTGTCTGTGACAGAGGGGGAAGCTTGGCCTCACTAAGTAGCCTGCTAAGAAGGTTAGGGCGGGTATCAACATACTCTGATGTCCCCACTACCCAGCCCTCCACTGTGAAGGACACCTGTCAAAGTGAAACTTTTAGAACTCTTCTAAGGATGGAATTCAAAGTGTGTATAGGAAACATGTAATACTGACATTTGCACAAAACACAGGCTTTTGGAAAACGTATATAATTTTAAAGTGATTATTATACTATCATTTTACATGATTTAAACGTTTGGACATGATTAGTTTGCTCCATACTATCATTGCATTGTGATATTATACTCAGAAGATTAAAAGTTATATTATTATACAATATATGAAAATGTTTGGATAATAAAATATTTTCTATTTTTACTATCTTTGAAGATATTCAAGTTTGAAAAAATAAGGTTTGGTTTTGTGCCATAGGAGTTGGAAGTGACAAGGAGGAAAGCAAAAGTTACTTTCTCTATATTACCTTTGAAATTATTATTAAATAGCAAATGAAGCAGGAGTAGGTCAAGAGTCTATGTGCTTGGTGATTGACTGCCCTTTCCTTTATAAAAGTGTATATTACACATGGTAAGTTTTTCTCTGAAGCTAAAAAATAACAGATATTAGACTTTTATTTTAAAATAAACTATAAAAGCAAAGACCTATGTTTTCTGATTTGTAATGGACATGTCCTAGTTTATTTTTACAAGTAGTTCCTTTTTAAATAGTTTTACAATTAATATCTAAAAGGTTTGTCAATATAGGGCTCCTTGACATAAATTCTATTTAAGCAATGTATTTAATTACTTACAAGTCAGTTTGCTTTGTTTTCTATCTGGTCCACAGTTATTAATTAGCCTCTAAGATTTTTTTTCTCAAATCAAGTATACATTGTAGATTAAATCATTCCCTTCCCCTTTTGTTTTCTAGCTTCTTAAAAATACTTTTTACTGCAGGGGAGATTAATTTAAAACCAACATTAAAATCCATGGCAAGGGGAAAAAGGAGAGACTAGTAATGTAAGTCTGAAAAATAATTGAGTTATGAGTAGTTTTCATTCAGAAATCACATAGTTCATTTCAAATTATTTATCCTCTTGACACTTGAAGAACTTACTTGAAAAACTGTCAAAATGAATGAATTTGTCTGTTCTAAGTACTTCAATTATCACTTGGCAAATAAAAGCACTATTAAAAATCAATATATTCATTTTCTATTTCTTGTCATGTCTCTATATTTCTTCAATTAAGTAGACACAATAACTCATAATTTGTTGTCAGAATTTAACTCAAGGCAGTTTAAATCCAAATTAAGAACAAACAGATAAAAACTGTCATTTTAAATATTTACTGCAATCTGTGGTTATATACCTAGTTTCATTTTTTTCTCTTAATGAAATAATTATATTTTAATATTATGAAATCTTCATTAACTTTTTAACTTTTACTTTATCCTCCTCAAAAAGAAAATGAAAACAGTTTATACACTTCCATGGCTCACAGATTCATTTTCCATTGTTGATTATTTTATTGCCATTTTAAAATTCTGCATGAAAAATGAATTGGAATCCAAATATTTCAATAAACAGTTGTCATTCTGAAGATCCCTGAAGATGGGTAGCATTTGTTTGCTTCAAGATAAGCAGACAACTATTAGGAAAGTGCTATTACTATTAAACTAAAATTACTTCCTGATCTGATGAACCACACCAAAATATTTTTGTTTTAACACACACACGAACACACACACACAAAATTTAATTTTTCTCATGCAAAACCCAATGTAGATGTTCCTGGTAGGCAGGATTTCTACAAAAAGTGGTTCAGAGATACTGGCTTCTTCCATCAAAACTCCGATATCTTTACTGCATTCAAAAAATACCACTCCAAAATTGAACAGAAAAAAAAAATACATTCACAGAAAGGAGATGTTTTAACTGGAATAATTAAGGAATCCTGCTATATCAACTGTAAATTTCATACTGACTAGAACTATGCATTTTGATATGAAAAATACAAGGAAATGCAGTTTTATCCTTTTGCTTTCTAGAGGCATAAAATGGCCTGGATAAGATTTAGCAGTGTCACTGCTGCAATTAAAATTGTATATAAATATATATATATATATGTACACATACACACATAAATGAATATGCAAAGGCAACTCAATATGATATGTTTTGAAAATAATTTAAATCTTTTATTGTGAGCAATACATTTGCATTCCTATCTTAATTTTAGAATCAAAACTATTTTTTATTGAATCATCAATTGTTGATATTTCATTTTTTAAATTGCACATAACAAAAGAAATAGAGATTAGCAGTTTGGGTGACACTTTTTCTTTTCTTTTTTAAGGTTTATCTATTTATTTGAAAGGCAAAATTAAAGAGAAACAGAGACAGAAAGATCTTCCATCCACTGGTTCACTTCCCAAATGGCCACAATTGCTGCAGCTGGGCCGAGCCAAAGTCAGGAGCCAGGAGCAACTTCTGGGTCCTCTATGTGGGTTCACAGGCCCAAGAACTTGGGCCATCTTCTACTGCTTCCCAAGACATAACAGAGAACTGGATTGGAAGTGGAGCAGACTGATGAACCAGTGCCCAGTGCAAGCAGCAGCTTTACTACCCTGAAGTCACTTTTTAAAAACACATTAAAATCTCTCTCTCTCTCTTTCTCTGTATAATATGTTCTTATTTGATAATAGATGGATATATTTGAAGGAGAGGACCACCAAAATGAAAATTGTGAAAGTTAAAACCTTTCACACCTAATTTTAATTAATTTTCTCTCATAAAACTCCACTTTTAAAAGATACAATGTCTATGTGCTTCATTGTAGTCTTTTCTTTTTTTTTTTTTTTTTTTTTTTTTTTTTTTTTCACTATCAGCAGAGTTAGAGAGTATTTTTGGTCTACAAATATATTTACTTAAAACTCTCGTAAATATTTAGTGGATGGATTTGAGCAAAACCTGTTTTGTATACAAAGTCCCAGTAATATTGTTCTTGAATCTGTGTACCTGTGTTGTGGTTCTATTCAAGAAGCAAGTAACAGTTCCAAGTACTTCAGGTTAGAAGGAATTTAATATAGAAAATTGTGTATTTAAATACTTGAAAAAGTACATCCAGTAAGCATATTATTGTATATGAGTATATTAGGTATATATAAGTAAAAAAATCTTAATAAACCTAGCATAATCACACTACAAAATTTACTGATATAAAGCAGAGTTGCAGAAACTAAAATAGGAACAGTAGTTCATTCCTGTTTTTATATATATGTCTAGGTTCATAATTTTAAGTTTTGCTAAAAATATAGATTTCAGAAGTTTTAAAAATAGTCTATTTTTTTTTTCTATTGCAATGACTTCTTGGTTACTAACAAATCAGTTGGGATCTACCTTCATATCACTATGAAAATCCACATGATATTGCTGGAAGATAAAACAATTAGAAATCAGTGAACACTGGGCACAACCAATTCAGTGAAATTTTCCAGCTGTACCTATAATCTCCATAATTATAACACTCAGTGTGATGCTTTGAATTCATTTGTGAACCTCACAAAATCTGGTATTCCAGGGTGAATTACTTTGCAGAGTTCTGCTTCACAGATAAATAAAAAGAGGACAGTAAGTCAGTATCACCATCACCATAACACAGGCTTAAAACACAAGATCAATGACCCCTTTTAGTGCAGATTACAAATATGATAATAAAATTTTACCTACCTTATATTCTTAATATAAGAAAAGTATGCCAAAAAAGACTTAAAACCAGAATGCTTTCATAGGGGAATACCACTGAGCTATAGGCTACTGCCTCTTGAAAAAAGAAGTGAGGAAATACTCTTCTAAATTTTTCCCTGACTATATCATTATAAATTAGAATGAATTGCCAACATGATTAATTTGTGTACCCTCAATAAGTCAAAATGTATTTTGAAAGCACCTATATTCAACTTCATTTCTTTAATCTTTAAAAGAATCTTAGGAGAGGGCTTAGAATTTTGTGCTAAACTATGTGTATTTCACTCATGCTGGCCCCAAAGCAGATGTAGTGTTATCTCACTGTCCACTATATTATTTGCAAGAAACAGCTAAATGAATTTAAAGTTCATATAATGAATGTTTATTATTACCAGAATTGTACATGAAACTAATATTAGTAAACCTTTCATCAAACTTTTCCTCAGTGTCATGTCTAAACAGTATGAAATCTCATTTCATAGACTTTCCCCAAAATTTATTGCATTCATCAAAATTCAAAAATCACCCCTTGATCTCAAATATTTAATCTAATCAATTCTATCTAGTAAATTCAGGTTTCAGTTTTGTTAAAGATATATTGATTAATTTGAAAAGCAGAGTTATACAAAGAGAGACAACACACACACACAGAGTTCTTTCATACACTGGTTCATTTCCTTAATGGCCACAATGGCCAGGACTGAGTTAGGTGAATGTTAGAATCATGGGTGTGAGTTTCTGTTCCCTGATCATTGTCTAAACGGCACCAGTTATTATATTCATTGTTCTATTTTGAGTAACTCTGCCTTGACCAACTCCCTTTTTGTGATGATAGAACATCAGAAAATCTGCTTAGCCACAAACAACATGTGCTTTAAACAAGTGACTACCTCCAAACAACTGCTTGGGGCACAGAAGATGCAGACATGCCCTTCTCAGAGACCCACAGCAGAGCCTGATTCCACTGCTCTGTACTCTGGATCTTGCTTACACCCTCCAGTGTGAACAGATATAATTGGGAATAAGTAATATTTAATAAAGCTCTTTTTTCTATTTTTGAGGAATTAATAATTCAGAATTTAGTCTTCAGAAAGAAAAAAATATTTGGCATAATGAGAATCCATAATCCAAATATTATTATGATGTAAGGGAGCTAAAGACAGCCCAATCACACTATCTTTTTAAAAAATATTTATTCATTTATGTGAAAGACTTACAGAGAGATGAAGAGACAGGCAGAGAGATCTTCCATCCGCTGCTTCCCTTCCCAAATGGCCACAATAGCTGGGGCTGGGCCAAGAGCTGGAAGCTTCTCCCAGGCCTCTCACATGGATTCAGGGGCCTAAGCAATTGGTGCTCTCCCTGGAACATTAGCAGGAGCCTTATAAAGGAAGTGGAGCAGTAGGGACACAAATCTGTTCCCCTATGGGATGCAGGTGCTGCAGAGGGCAGCTTAACCCACTGCACCACAGCATCGGCTCCCACGATACCATTTTACATGTTAATAAGGAGTAAGCAGTTTTGTTGTTCTTAAAAAAAGCACTAAAGATTTGAATGTTTTCACCATGAGGAAATATGAAGAATTTGGGCAGACAGACATGCTTACACTGATTGGATGCTGCAAAATGCATACATGAATTGACATATCACAGAATACCCCATAAATATGTACAGTTCCTGTGAGTCAGTTACACATAAATAAAGAAGTAAGAAGAATTAATACAGTCAATAGAGCAAGTTAGGCAGTAGCAATATGTAATCAGTGAGTTTAGCATACTTTAAGTCAAATGCCTGCCTGGATTGACCAGAAAAATCTAAGAAGGACATGAGAAGGTTTGGGTTTTCTGATGGTCAGTATAAAATGAGTTTAAATATGACTAGTAAGACACTGTGAAAGATAGAACCCTTTCTATATAAATGTGGAGGGAAAATCTGAAAAGCAAAAATTCATTGCTAATTCCTTTGCTTCTGTGTGTATAAGTACTGATTTCTTCACTTTGATAACTGTATTGGGTATTCTTTTTTTTTTTTTTTTGAAAGATTTATTTTATTTATTTGAAAGACAGAGTTACAGAGAGAGGTAAGAGAGAAAGTCTTTCATCCACTGATTCACTTCCCAGATGGCTGTAATGATTGGAGCTGCAGCAATCTGAAGCCTGGAGCCAGGAGCCTCCTCCGGGTCTCCCATGCTGGTGCAGGAACTTAAGCACTTGGGCCCTCTTCTACTGCTTTCCCAGGCCATAGCAGAGAGCTGGATCAGAATAAGAGCAGCCAGGAGTAGAACTGGCACCCATATGGGATGCCAGCGCTTCAGGCCAGGGTTTTAACCACTGCGCCACAGGGCTGGCCCCTGTATTGGGTATTCATATTAAAATGTTCCATATAAGTGAAATAATTTGTTACTGATTAGTGATATATATCTTCTGATTCCTTTCTATCTGATATTGCCTACTTAGAAGGGCTATATGTAATATCTATGTACATAAAATAATGTACTATATATTTTATGAATAACTAGAGAAAAGAAAACAAAGGTTTCAAAATTCAAAAACTGATAGAAATGCTAATTGTGATGACAAGATTAGTACAGGTTGCATAAATGTCTTCAAATATCACATTATAGCCTATAAATATGGACAAGTACTTCACATTAACCAAAAATGCATGAAACCTTCTGGAATATAAAAAACTAAACTTAGATGTTATTTAAAGAAATGTTTTCTGTTGCAACTTCTTCTAAGCTTTCAAAATATAATTTTCCCTAAACTCATGCATTTTCCCCTACAGTCTTCAACAGAAGGAATACAAAACATGCATGACAGTTTGTTAATATGTACTCTTTGTACTGTATAGATAGCAGATATTAGCATGATGAAGTTCTAAACAGATGCTTCCACTGAAATTACTTCAAATGATTTTTATAACCTTGTGAACTCAAACTAAGAAATATAATATTTATAAAGCCATGAATGGCACATTTTATACCAGAGTAAACTAGGTAAAAAATGTTATAACCATATATCAATTTTGCCTTGCTACATAATTTTGGAATATTAGTCAATTACTATGAACAGTTCTATAATTTGAAATCACTAGTGATATTATACATGTCATCTTGAGTGTTCATCATTTCATCCTACATTCACTTACAATCACTTTTAATGTAAATTAATCAAAAAGAAGAAATAAAATGCTGAAGTATTTAGTGATCAAAATTACATGGAGAGTGTCTAGAAAAAATGAATAATAATATATATGCACAAAACATGATAATGGTTTATTATAGCCAAAAAGGAAATCAATTTTATATAAATGTTTGGGAAATCTCTGGGGTAATAATTGAGTGATGGAATCCAATCCTAAAAGTTACCCGTATTCTATAAGGGAATATCTGAAGAAGTCTACCTCTGGTCTCCCATTTACCCATATAGAAAATTACCAAATTGGGGCTGGCGCCGCGGCTCACTAGGCTAATCCTCCGCCTTGCGGCGCCGGCACACCGGGTTCTAGTCCCGGTCGGGGCACCAGATTCTGTCCCTGTTACCTCTCTTCCAGTCCAGCTCTCTGCTGTGGCCAGGGAGTGCAGTGGAGGATGGCCCAAGTCCTTGGGCCCTGCACCCCATGGGAGACCAGGAGAAGCACCTGGCTCCTGCCATCGGATAGGCGCGGTGCACTGGTTGCAGCGCGCAGGCCGCAGCGGCCATTGGAGGGTGAACCAACGGCAAAAAAGGAAGACCTTTCTCTCTGTCTCTCTCTCACTGTCCACTCTGCCTGTCAAAAAAAAAAAAAATTAACAAATTGAGAACCTTTGGCTAAAATGTTTTTTGTGCATCATTTTTAAATTTTTTAATGAGTGCATTTTTATGTAGATACAACTTTAGGAATATAGTGGTTCTTTCCCCCAAGTTCCATCCTGCTCCCATCCCACCTCCAATTCCCTCGCCTATCTCCTTCTTCATAATGGATCATTTTTAGTATGACTTTATATACAGAGGACCAACTCTACGTTAATCATAGACTTCAACAATTTGCCCCCACTCCCACACAGAATGCATAGAGTACGGTTTGGGGAGAGAATCTGCAGTTGAGTCTCATATTACAATTTAATAGGGACAGAGGTCCTACCTGGGGAGCAAGTGCACAGTAAGTACTGTTGTACCTTTAACAATTAACACTCTTTTATAACATCAGTGATCATCCAAGGCTCTTGTCATGGGCTGCCAAGGCTATGGGATATGGAAGCCTTTTGTGGCCACAGACTCCATCGGTATTTGGACACTGCCATAAGCAAAGTGGATGTTCTCTTCTGCCTTCAGAGAAGAGTGTCTCCTTTGATGACACCTTTGGGCAAAATGTAACCAAATCCTACACTGTCTGTGATAATAAATGTTTGCAGAGAAGCTACACACTTATGTGAATCACAAACGAAACATTTAGTGATGACATTTTTTTTTAAACTTTTATTTAATGCATATAAATTTCCAAAGTACGACTTATGGATTACAATGGCTTTCCCCCCATACCGTCCCTCCCACCCACAACCCTCCCCTTTCCCACTCCCTCTCCCCTTCCATTCACATCAAGATTCATTTTCGATTATCTTAATATACAGAAGATCAGCTTAGTATACAGTAAGTATGGATTTCAACAGTTTGCTCCCACACAGAAACATAAAGTGAAAAATAATAGATGATTTTTTAAAATGATGATGAAATCAGAGCAGACCTATTGTCATGTTTAATCCCAGTGAGAGTCAAGTTGGGAATTGATAATTTCTTTTTTTCTTTTTTTTTTTTTTTTTTTTCAGGACATACTACAGGGCAGTTGTAATTAAAACAGCATGGTACTGGTACAGAAACAGATGGATAGACCAATGGAACAGAATTGAAACACCAGAAATCAACCCAAACATCTACAGCCAACTTATATTTGATCAAGGATCTAAAACTAATTCCTGGAGCAAGGACAGTCTATTCAATAAATGGTGCTGGGAAAATTGGATTTCCACGTGCAGAATCATGAAGCAAGACCCCTACCTTACACCTTACACAAAAATCCACTCCACATGGATTAAAGACCTAAATCTACGACCTGACACCATCAAGTTACTAGAGAACATTGGAGAAACCCTTCAAGATATTGGCACAGGCAAAGAATTTCTGGAAAAGACCTGGGAGGCACAGGCAGTCAAAGCCAAAATCAACTATTGGGATTGCATCAAATTGAGAAGTTTCTGTACTGCAAAAGAAACAGTCAGGAGAGTGAAAAGACAACCGACAGAATGGGAAAAAATATTTGCAAACTATGCAACAGACAAAGGGTTAATAACCAGAATCTACAAAGAGATCAAGAAACTCCACAAAAACAAAACCAACAACCCACTTAAGAGATGGGCCAAGGACCTCAATAGACATTTTTCAAAAGAGGAAATCCAAATGGCCAACAGGCACATGAAAAAATGTTCAAGGTCATTAGCAATCAGGGAAATGCAAATCAAAACCACAATGAGGTTTCACCTCACCCCGGTTAGAATGGCTCACATTCAGAAATCTACCAACAACAGATGCTGGCGAGGATGTGGGGAAAAAGGGACACTAACCCACTGTTGGTGGGAATGCAAACTGGTCAAGCCACTATGGAAGTCAGTCTGGAGATTCCTCAGAAACCTGAAGATAACCCTACCGTTCGACCCAGCCATCCCACTCCTTGGAATTTACCCAAAGGAATTTAAATTGGCAAACAAAAAAGAGGTCTGCACCCTAATGTTTATTGCAGCTCAATTCACAATAGCGAAGACCTGGAACCAACCTAAATGCCCATCAACGATAGACTGGATAAAGAAATTATGGGATATGTACTCTTTAGAATATTATACCGCAGTAAGAAACAACGAAATCCAGTCATTTGCAACAAAATGGAGGAATCTGGAACACATCATGCTGAGTGAAATAAGCCAGTCCCAAAGGGACAAATACCATATGTTCTCCCTGATTGGTGACGACTGACTGAACACCAAGAGGGAAACCTGTTGGAGTGAGGTGGACACTATGGGAAATGGTGGCTTGATCAGCATAGCCCTGACTGTTAATGAACAACTAAATACATTATCCCTCTTAGTAGTTTTTTTTATCTGTTCTACTTAATATGACTGGTTTAGATCTGTAATTGATGCACAGTTATTCTTAAGTGTTGAAAATTAACTGAAATGTGATCCCTGTTGAAGATGGTGGTGGGAATGGGAGAGGGAAGAGATGTATAATTTGGGACATGCTCAGGCTGACTTGCCCCAAGTGGTGGAGTTGGAAGCATACCAGGGGATTCCAATTCAATCCCATCGAGGTGGCATGTACCAATGCCATCTCACTGTTCCAGGTGATCAGTTTCAGTTCACAGTTGGTCATGGTGAAGGGACTGGGAGTCAAAGGGAGCACATAGACAAGTCTAGTACCTGCTAACGCTAACTGATGGAGTAAATAAAGGGGAGAGTGATCCAACATGGGAAGTGAGATACTCAGCAGACTCATAGAATGGCAGATGTCCTAAATAGCACTCTGGCCTCAGAATCAGCCCTAAAGGCATTCGGAGCTGGCTGAAAAGCTCATGAGAGTATTTCAGGCATGGAAAGCCAAGACACTCTGGCAAAAGATCTCTGCGAGTGAGATCCCAGTGGAAAGAACAGGTCATCAAAGAAGGAGGTACCTTTCTCTGAAGGGAGGAGAGAACCTCCACTTTGACTATGAGCTTGTCTAAACAAGATAAGAATTGGAGAACTCAGAGGGCTTCCATAGCCTTGGAAACTCATGACTGGAGCATAGGGAGATTACTGATGCCATAGACAGGAGTGTCAATTGGTAAAGTCAACAACAGGAGTCACTGTGCACTTACTCCTCATGTAGGATCTCTATCCTTAATGTGCTGTACATTGAGATTTAATGCTATAACGAGTACTCAAACAATATATTTCACTTTGTGTTTCTATGGGGGTGCAAACTGTTGAAATCCTTACTTAATGCATACTAAACGGATCCTCTGTAAAAAAAAAAAAAAAAAAAAAAAAAAAGTGATGACATTTTGTGAGAGCTATCTGCCAATAAACCTGAACTAGCATCCAGGATGCTGGTGGCCTTGGCCTATATGATAAATCTGCTGAAAATTACAGAAACATTGAACAAAATTATAATATTAGAAAAACATGAGTGAGGAAAAGATGGATCTGCCTAATGTGGATGCAGCATTTTCTTGGGACATACTGTAATCCCTGTAGTGTATTTTCTATAGCCTCATAGTTTTAAAGTAATAGAGACAGATCAGAAACTCTGGATGTGCTCACAAAAGGTCTTCATTTGAAAGTTTTCACATTCCATTGATTTCTTATTATACTTAATTTGAAAATCGCAATCCAAAAGTAAAAAAAAAAAAAAAAAAAAAGTTATGCACAGCATTAAGCTTTGTAAAGTGATAGGGAGGCTCTACTGGCACATACATGTCACTTGGAAGGATTCATGATGTGACAAAAGGAACACTGTAATTTGATACCTGAAAGTGACAAAGATGGACGCATCTACACCATGGGCCAGAATTCAAGTGGAAATGCTGGGGGTCCATAGGACTAAAATTTTCTGTTATAAGAATACACTAAACCTCTAAAGGAAGTTGGAATAGGAAAGCTGGTAAAAGCTAAAAATTCTATATATTATTAATAAAGAAAACATCATGAGCATCTTCATAAGACAGAGATTTGTATGTAACTAAATCTATGGGAAGCATATAGAAGAAAAGAGTTTAGCTTTATCTGTCAATTTATTAACAAGTTGTCATTTTCTTGTTTTTTCCAACATAACATAATATTCATGCTGAGGAATTAGAATCATTGTGATATTGTGAATTGGATTTGGCATAATCAAAGAGATTAAATTATGTTCAGCATCATTCAACTGTTACATAATCATTTGCCATTGTTTTGCAAAAATAATTAATAAATGCATATTATCATTCGTGATTCAGAATTCTTGTTTAAGATGATTACAGCATATCCTAATTACGTGTTGTTTATAGTCAGGATTTTGTAAACAGGAGTTTAAACACATAAAATCTGCACACATTATGGAAATCATAGTTAACATAATTGTCATTGCAAAATTTTCTGCAAAAGAGTCAATCAATTTGGTGAAATATCAGTTAAGAAAGTAATTACTTTTAATTGCCTATGTAATGAGCCCAATGTTTTAAATCACTGGTACAGTGTAGATTTAGAATTAAGTAGTGGAAGACTAATGTGTAAAGATATAGAAGCATATGTGTTTGATATTCAAGACCTTCATTTCCCAGGGAAATATTTATAGTTTTTCTATTTCTTCTCTATATTTTGCAATGGTAAATATGTCAAAATTTTATTATGAAAATAAATAAAGAGATCCACATAAGATTTGAAAACATAGAGGATTTTTTAACATATGCCTCATTATCCCTAAACACTAATTTAGACATAAAATTTACCCAAAGTAAAGTGCTACCATAGATGAGTTTCCAATAAAGGCTGCTCATTTTTTCTCTAATATACGAGATACGTATATTCACTAAAAGTTTCACATTTTAGAAGGCTTCTTTCATAAGCCACACTGATGAACAATAATAGCTTTAAAATTTAACAATGTTGCTAAGCAGATGCCATTGTAACTGTAAAACACAATTATTTCTGGCCGGCGCCGCGGCTCACTTGGCTAATCCTCCATGTGCGGCGCTGGCACCACTGGTTCTAGTTCCTGTCAGGGAACCGGATTCTGTCCTGGTTTCTCCTCTTCCAGTACAGCTCTCTGCTGTGGCCCGGGAAGGCAGTGGAGGATGGCCCAAGTGCTTGGGCCCTGCACCTGCATGGGAGACCAGGAGGAAGCACCTGTCTCCTGGCTTCGGATCGGCGCAGTATGCTGGCCATAGCGGCCATTTGGGGCGTGAACCAACGGAAGGAAACCTTTCTCTTTGTCTCCCTCTCTCTCACTGTTTAACTCTGCCTGTCAAAAAAAAATTATTTCCAACTTTGGGAATAATCACCTTAAAATTATTGGAAATAACTAATATAGGCCTGCTCCGTGTCTCACTTGGTTAATCCTCCACCTGTGGTGCTGGCATCCCATTTGGGCGCTGGGTTCTAGTCCCGGTTGCTCCTCTTCCAGTCCAGCTCTCTGCTGTGGCCCGGGAGAACTTTAGAGGATAGCCCAAGTGTTTGGACCCCTGTACCCGCATGGGAAACCAGGAAGAAGCACCTGGCTCCTGCCTTCTGACCGCCACAGCGCCAGCCTTAGCGGCCATTTGAGGAGTGAACCAATGGAAGGAAGACCTTTCTCTCTGTCTCTCTCTCTCACTGTCTATAACTCCACCTGTCAAATAAATTAAAAAAAAAGAAAATAACGAGTATAATATGTAGCTCAGTAAAATGAGACACATAATTGCTTTCATCATTATGTCACCTCTTTACCTGTAATCATTTTCTATTTTTTCATAGATTACTTCAATTGGGTATATAGTGTAAGAGTGTTCCATGCTCTTCCATGAAACTTGGGGATCAGTACAATCTGTACGAATTCTAATCACCAATTTATTGAAAAGTTGTTTGAACTTGATATATTGTGATCAAGAATATTATATAATAATTTTAATGATTATCTCAAGGAAAAAATCAGCATTCAAAATTCTCAGAGAAAATGATAGTACTAGTTTGTTTCATAAATCAATTCATTTTTTCCAAAATAATGCATGCACTGTTACCTAATATATATAAAGCACTGTTATATATTAGGTGGCAATGCCCTGTTTATAAAACTAGACATCAGTTTCAATTTTATTGACATCAAGCTGAAGTGATTTTCCCATTCATATTTGAAGTCAAATACTGTGTTATAATTGATACTTTGTCAATTTTCTACATTGAGAGATTTCTACACAATTATAGCATGTATTAAATGTATAATGCTAATTTTTTCATAGCAAAAGAGCAATTATTCAGATTATTCAAGTTTATGCAACATAGTATTAGAAGTCCTAGCTAGAGCAATTAGGAAAGAGAAAGAAATAAATGGCATCCAAATTGGAAAGGAGGAAGCCAGATTATCACTATTGCAAATGACATGATTATATATATACATATAAATTTATATATATATACATAAAAATCCCCCAAAGAGTCCACCAAAAAGTTGATAGAATTAATAAATAAATTTAGCAAATTTACAGTCTACAAAGTCAATATAAAAAATAAGTAACACTTTAGTATACCATTAGTGGATCATCTGGGAAAATAATTCAGGATATTAATATCATGTCCAATAGCTACACTAAAGAAAAGTAAAAGTGCCTGGGAATAAATTTTTCATCAATAGCTAAAAGTCCTGCACAATAAAGACTGTAAATCATTGATGAAAAAATTAAAGAGTATTTTTAAGTTTGAGATTAGCATGTACTACTTGTAATTTCATGGGCTATAGCAAAATATTTTAATACATATACCTAGCATAAACTGATCATACAAGACAACTAGCCTTATTTCATTTTTTAATGCATTTTTAAAGATTTATTTATTTATTTGAAAGGCAGAGTTACAGAGATGCAGAGGGAGAGAGAGAGAGAGAGGCCTTCCATCCGCTGGTTCACTCCCCAATTGGCCGCAATGGCCGGAGCTTTGCTGATCCAAAGCCAAGAGCCAGGAGTTCCTTCCAAGTCTCCCACTTGGGTGCAGGGGCCCAAAGACTTGGGCCATCTTCTACTGCTTTCCCAGGCCATAGCAGAGAGCTGGATTGGAAGTGGAGCAGCCAAGTCTCGAACCCGTGCCTATATGGGATGCTGACACTCTAGGTGGCGGCTTTACTTGCTACACCACAGTGCCGGCCCCAGAGATCTTATTTCTTTAGAACTTTGGATTCCTGTCTAGTCTTAAATACTCCCTTCATGCAGAGCAGGTCTAGTGGTAATAAATGTCCATGTCGCCCCCAAACTCCGTGCTCAAATGTCAAGCTCAATGCCACAGTATTAAGAGGTGGGAATCTAGAAGGTGTCAAGGCCTTGGGCAACCCACTCTCCTGGACAGGAAAAGTGACTTCCTTTGTTTTTTAAACAAATATTTATTTATTTGTTTATTTATTTGAAAGGCATAGTTACTGAGAGAGAGAGGGAGAGATGCACAGAGATCTTTCATCTGTGGTTCACTGCCGAAAGGGCCACATAGGCAGGGTTGG
Organism: Oryctolagus cuniculus; assembly: GCF_051225735.1. Classification (NCBI taxonomy): domain Eukaryota; kingdom Metazoa; phylum Chordata; class Mammalia; order Lagomorpha; family Leporidae; genus Oryctolagus; species Oryctolagus cuniculus. The sequence goes on along the minus strand of NC_142869.1, from coordinate 47,018,612 downwards.
ACCAGGCCAAAGTCAGGAGCCTGAAACTCCATCTAGGTGTCCTGCATGGGTGGCAGTGGCCCAAATACTTAGACCATCTTCTGCTGTTTTCCCAGGTACATTAGCAGGAGTTGGACTGGAAGTGGAACAGCCAGGGCTACAACTAGCGCTCATTCAAGATGCTGGTGACACAGGGGGCATCTTAACTCGCTGAAGCACAATGCAGGCCCAAGGATGGGTGACTGTCTAAAGTGGCTTGAAGAGGTGGGCTGTTTCTTTTCACCATCTGAGTGCACCTCAAGAAGGCACTATCTTTTCAAAATTTACTGAGTTTTAGAATAAGATGTAGTACTTATATACTTTTTAAGGCCTTAATCTACCTTTTCAACTCTTCAGCATTTCTCCAACTGACCACACAAAACCACCAGTCTTTAAGTTTCCTTATTTTTTGGTGAAGGCACCATCTTAGAAGCAAAGAGTGAGCTCTTTCCAGACATCATGTCTGCTTGTGCCTTGAGCTTAGACTTTCCAGCCTGCAGAACAATGAGAAACAAATTCCTGTTCTTTTTCAATTACTCATTTCATGTTTTTTTTTTTTTAGTAGTATCCCTGAAAACCTGAGACATCTAGAAATGCCTCTATTACTCCATACTTTTCAAAGAACAATTTTAGAGGATATAGCTCTCTCAGCTGACACTTATTTAGCTTTCCATACCTGAATACATCAACCCCACTACCTTTTGGTCCTCCAGAGTTTCTGATGAGAAATCTGATGATGACCTCAAGGGGAAATGATGATGAAAGATACCTTCCTCTAAGCTCCATAGATGCGAAAATGTACCTCATGGTATCTTAGGCAACAGAACGTTTTGTTGCAGTATCATGATATCAGAGAAGTTGGACCATCATTTTGAGATTGATCATTCAGACATTAAATGAAAGGGATGTGTATTTTGAGAGCATATATTATTAAGTCTTCAAAAGCCAAATGTTATTATAACTTTTTTAATTAGAAATGAAAAGACCATGGAAATATGCTACAGATTTTATTTTTTTCATAAAATAAACACCAATCTCTATCACCAACCAAAGCATAATTCTCTTGGGGTCTATGTTTTTATTGGAAGATTCTTGAGAAAATCCCTGTGGATTATCTGTAGCTGTGATTGGTACATTTCTTGCTCTGACTTCATAAGTAGCCACTACTGTTATGTAATTCCACAAGTCTAGATAAGCTGCTGGCTGGGATGTGGTTTTCATCTGCCTTACACAGGGAGCTATTTTTGGTGACCTGTGTGAATTGGACCCATCTATCTTAGTTTCTGAGCTTCTCAGTATTTTTGTTTGTTTCTTGGTCTATTTTATGTATTCTTTTTCCCATGCCCCCTTTTTAGTTAGATGGCACTGTTAGATTTATTATTTGTATGGTAATTTCTTTGCAGTTTTCCTGTTTTTTTTTATTTTCAGTTTTGTTTAGAATAGCACTTAGCCTTGCTGATTAGTATTGTTAGTGTAGTTAGTATAGCTAGTGTTGTTAGTTACATTTACAGTACACTTGATATATTTTTGTTTATTAGATACTATAGTCAGGGTAGTCGATTACTTGGCATTTGTTGATAAGTCGAGTAGTTGATAGAGTAGATACATGGATATAACGATGAAAGGCAAAGCCATGTGAGGAAGGAAACAGCAGATGGACTCTCTCTGTCTCTGTCTGTCTCTCTGTCTCTCTCTCTCTGTGCATATGTGTGTGTGTATGTGTGTTTGTGTGTATTCCTCTCTTTCCATGACTTCAGTATTAAGACAAATAAATAAAAATCTTCTTAAAAAGCTACAGAGCTGGAGTGGATGTTATGGCACAGTAGGTTCAGCAGTTCATGTCAGGATGCTTCGTTTTAAGTTCCACTCCTGCTTCCAATCTAGCTTCCCACTAATGTTCCTGGGAGGCAGCAGATTATGATCCAAGCACCTGGGTTCCTGCCATCCATGTGGGAGACACCAATGTAATATCTGGCTCCTAGCTTAAGCATGCCCCAGCCCTGGCTTTTATAGGCATACGGAGAATGAATTTGAAAATGGGAGATTCTCTCTCTCTCTCTCTCTCTCTCTGCCACTTTTTCAAGTAAGTGAATCTGTATTTTTAAAACAAGTTATATAGCTATGACATATGAAATTCTGAGCAAGTTTGCATTATAAATCATCCTCAGAATCAACCTAATAATTCTATGATGCACTGCAATACCAACCATTCTAGACTGGCATTGAAAAAAAATCAGTCTTTGATTAAAATTGAATATATATATATATATATATATATATATATATAGTTGACAGCTCACATGGTTTCTTACAACTTGTTATCCCAATTCATCAACATATCATCAGCATACCTAATATGCTATGAAAGATCCTTGCAAATGTGCTACACTATAGCCCGATGTTCCCTGTCTTCCACCATGTCTTCTTATCAAGGTGTGAACAAGTCTTAGGAGACATTATGTGTCACTTTTTGAATTAGAAAGTGAAAAGACTAATAAATGCAACTTAGATTTAAACATTGAGTTATTCAGCCCAATTACATGTATTTTACTGAGCAGCTATTTTGTTCATATGATGCTAGATTGATACAAAAAAATTAAAGTGGGTCTCTTGGAATTTTCAGGAGATAATATCTAATGACTAAATTATAGAATACCTGCAGATTCTGACCATAGACATGAGAATAAAAGGAAATCGGTATGAAAAAAAAGGGTTGGACCACTTTCAAGGGAGAAGTAGATATTGAACAGGGCCCTGAAGGTTGCACAGTATTCACTTATCACGATTGCACTGGGGGTGGTAAAGAAGTGGAGTATTCTAAGGAAAGGGAACAGCAGTAGTAAAGGAAAGGGGAAGAAACAGTGTGGTTTGAGCACATTTATTGGAAGCCTAGGAGCGAGAAGAAATGAAAAACAAGATTGAAGAGGGTGGTAGAAGACCCTGGGTGCCTGGTGTGAGGATTAACATTTATTGTCCTGGAGCAACACAGGATACCAATTCTGGATCATTTGTGTGAGAATCAAGCCCCTTTGCTGCTCTATGCTACTGAATATGCAGATTATCATGATTTACCCCAGATCTACTAAGTCAGAACTGCCTAGGAATTTACTTAAAACTTTTTTTGAAGATTGAGTTGTATTTAACATTTTTTATAAATGTATTTTTAATTATATTTAAGAGGGATAGAAACAAAAAGACAGATTTTCCACCTGCTGGTTTACTCTGCAAATGCCCAGAAGTCCCTGGGTTGGGTCAGGTCAAAGTCAGGACCTGGAATCTCAATCCAAGTACACAACATGTGTGGCAGGGATGCAGGTAACTGAGCCATCACCTGCTCTCTCCCAGGTACACATTAACAAGAAGATGAAAATTGAAAGTGAAGGAGGCCGACGCCATGGCTCAACAGGCTAATACTCCACCTAGCGGCGCTGGCACACCGGGTTCTAGTCCCGGTCGGGGCGCCGGATTCTGTCCCTGTTGGCTCTCTTCCAGTCCAGCTCTCTGCTGTGGCCAGGGAGTGCAGTGGAGGATGGCCTAAGTGCTTGGGCCCTGCACCCCATGGGAGACCAGGAGAAGCACCTGGCTCCTGCCTTCAGATCAGCGTGGTGCGCCAGCAGCAGCGCGCCAGCCGTGGCGGCCATTGGAGGGTGAACTGACAGCAAAGGAAGACATTTCTCTCTGTCTCTCTCTCTCTCACTGTCCACTCTGCCTGTCAAAAAAAAAAAAAAAAATATGAAGGAGCTGAGACTTGAACCAGAAACTCAGATATGGAATATGAAACAGCAAATGTCCACTCTGGAATTAGCTTTAAACTGAGAATTCAGTTAACTCTTGTGTGCCCAAGATTTTGAGAATCTTTGGGTTGTCATTAAAACTTGTGGTACAGTAGAGGGCTATGGTGGTAAAAGTCATTTAGGAAAATCCATCTGGGAAAGTTTATGAAGGAGAATAGCTGAAGCTCAGAAGGCAGCCTTGGAGTGATAGGACTTGGGTTAGGGAGGGAAACTAAGGACTGAAACCCAAGGAGGAGAGGCTGAGACACTGCACAAAATCTGCGGAGCTTTGTGACTGCTCAGAGCTGTTTCCAAACTAACACTTTCTAGTTCAGACCTCTGGGGCTCACGGCAGACATTGTAAAATTGCTATTTGGAAGAAGTGCACAGGTAATTCTGATATAAACTTAGACTGGGTAGCTTGAGGATACTAGGCTTAAACATCCAGGTTCCATGTCCTGTTCTTATGCTTAATAGCTGAGAGACCAGGGCAAGCCATTCAGCGTCTTCAAGTCTATGTCCTCACTGGGATAGATGCACTATGGTCCTGGGTGACCTCTGAGAGTCATTCAATCACCACACGTCTAATTCTACAAACTTAAGTTTGAGAGAACTAGCAAAGTTAAGTGAAAGCTGATTATTATTTTTCTTTCTGTTTTCTCCTCTCTATATCTTTTTCTTCTTTGGTGGAAAGAAAGAAACATTGCTTTAGATGCTGTTTTTTGAGTTGATTCAGGTTATTCAAGTGAAATCAATGACAGCACATAGAAAATATATAGTGTACCACACAAGGCTTTCCACTGTGGTCAGAATGAATTGATTCTTAGATTACTACTTGATAATCTACAGAATAAGCAATTACAAAAGTACCCACTCATACTCTTATCAACTGAATTAGATTGCCCTCCTCCTTTCTAAGTTCACACTGTAACTATGAAGTCCTGAAATAGTATAAAAAATTATTCTTATTCATCCAGTAAGCACTAAGAGTCTCCCACAAAATTAGGCTACAAGTACTCTAGAGCTCCTGTCCTCAAGGCCTTACACTCTGATGGAGTGGTAAAGAAGTAAACAAAATAAAAATTACAAGCACTATGATTGGCGCTGTTTGACCTTGACTCAAAGGAAAGAAGCATCAGTTAGGAGTGGGGCACTAACAGAAGAAGAAGGATCTGAAGGAGTTGTCCCTTGAGCTTGATATTTAGTGGAGAGGTCAGCTGCAACGCGTGGAAGCAAGTTCTGAGCCACTGGTGGTTTGGTGTGGTGAGATGGCAGGGCTGTTTGACTTTACAAATACTAGGAACTTTCTGAAAAGTTTTGGCCAGAGAATAATCAAATTTGTGTTTGAAGAAAATGATGTTAGCAGTAGATGCTTGATGCTACCTCATGAAAGGTGATTCCTGAAGTGGCAGTTTGTATTTTCCTTAGGATGACCTATATTACAATCTAGCCTATTGCAATACACTTTCCTTACAACATGACCTTGATACTCTTCTCTTAGAGCGGTCAAGTTTATGGCCTTTTCAACCAGTGGAGTCCAGTGGAAATGAAGCTGTGCAATTCCACAAGGCTGAGTCACACAAAAGGATGCAGTTTCTCTGAGGCCAACATGTGAAAAGCCTTCTCTTCTCCTGTTTGCGATGGGAAGAAAAGGGAGCTCAGTGGTGGAGGCCCTGCATGGAGTGTATGTTATAATAATGCTTACTGCAAAGTATGAGTAGCCCTGCTCAACTCTTGCAGAAAATTATCATTGGAGTAGAAATGTTAACACCAACAATGTTGCTAAAATGGAAAGCTGAGGAAAGTGAGATGGTAAGAATAAGTCAGGAGCTGTTGTGAGAGGGAAATATTGACAAGTCACCCAACAAAGCAATCAAAGATTTTAGATAGAGTCTTCAGCAGGTCAAAACCTAACCCTCTCTGCATTTCAGCCACAGATCTCGCTCATATTTCATTATACCTAAAATCCTTGCACTTGTGGTCAAGGAGCCATTGTAAATCACATTTGAGTAATTGGGAGTACCAAGAAAGGTGTTGACATGCTACAGACTGGCCCATGTTGTTTTAATTTGGAATTACTTGATTAAATATTTTCCATTGATTTGAAAGGCAGGGAGAGAGAAACAGGGAAGTCTTCCATCCACTGGTTCACTTCCCAAATGTCCTGAAAAGCCAAGACTGGGCCAGGCCAAAGCTAGCAATTATGAGCTGTAACCACGCCCACTACATGAGTGAAAGGAATCCAAATAATTGGGCTATTGTCTGCCTCCAAGGCATATTAGCAGTAAGCTGGTCCAGAAGTGGAGTTGGGACTCAATCCCCAGCTTTCTGATATGGGATGTGAGTACCTCAACTATCAGCTTTACCTGCTCTGCTGTAACACTTACCCCTTTTTTGAACTCTTAAGGAGTCCTGGTAATTTTTCACTGCAGAATGGTATTAAACAACCAAAATCTGTACAATGGGTGTGCTTATTGCTACTGAGTTATTAACTACTTCTCTTAGGAGATCAGTTTAGAAAATATATATGGGAGCTTATGCTGTGGCACAGCGGGTAAAGCCTCTGCCTGCAGTGCCAGTATCCCATACGGTTCGAGTTCCAGCTGCTCTACTTCCAATCCAGCTCTCTGCAATGGCCTTGGAAAGCAGTGGAAGATGGCCCAAGTCCTTGGGTCCCTGCACCCATGTGGGAGACTCAGAAGCAGCTCCTGGCTCCTGGCTTCAGATCGGCACAGCTATGCCTGTTGTGGCCAACTGGGGAGTGAACCAGCAGATGGAAAACCTCTCTCTCTCTGCCTCTGCCTCTTCCTCTCTATAACTCTGCCTTTCAAATAAATAAATAAAATAATTTTAAAAAGAAAATATATGGGTACACTAACCTACATACACACACGTGCTGGACAGTGTTATCTCTTGAAGAAAATGAATGTCAAATACTAGACTAGTGAGCCCAGAGGTATTCTTGGTGTAAGTCTCAGCAGAGATGGTCAACTTCATTCAAAACTCATGAACACCAAAGAAACACACACACACACACAGGTTCGTGGATTCACAAAGGCAAACTCTACTAAACTTTCTTTATCAAAATACTTTTGGCATCAGAAAAAATCTTGTATTCTTAAAGAATAAGATCTAAAAACATGGTTTGGAAAATTATACATACAACCGATTGAACACTTTCATTCAAAAGGTGCTATTTAACATGTCACTTTAAACTCAATATCCAGTCATGTCTAGCAGAATGACAGCCTCCCAATTAATGTATGCTAAGCAAATTATAAATGTTTTCAACATCATATAAGTTGGAGTACTTCTCTAAATCAGAGGCCATAAAGGTAGGAAGTTTACACAATCTACTAGAATTGGGATCCAGTTGCTTTTAGGTGACAAAATGGTGAGTTGAATCAAACATGAAATGATTAGACAAACTTTTTTTTTTTAACTTTTATTTAATGAATATAAATTTCCAAAGTACAGCTTATGGATTACAATGGCTTCCCCCCCATAACGTCCCTCCCACCCGCAACCTTCCCCTTTCCCACTCCCTCTCCCCTTCTATTCATATCATGATACATTTTCGATTCTCTTTATATACAGAAGATCAGTTTAGCATACATTAAGTAAAGATTTCAACAGTTTGCTCCCACACAGAAACATAAAGTGAAAAATACTGTTTGAGTACTAGTTATAGCATTAAATCTCAATGTACAGCACACTAAGGACAAAGATCCTACATGAGGAGTAAGTGCACAGTGACTCCTGTTGTTGCCTTAACAATTTGACACTCTTGTTTATGGCATCAGTAATCACCCTAGGCTCTTGTCATGAGCTGCCAAGGCTATGGAAGCCCCCTGAGTTCACTGACTCTGATCATATTTAAACAAGGCCATGGTCAAAGTGGAAGTTCTCTCCTCCCTTCAGAGAAAGGTACCTCCTTCTTTGATGACCCATTCTTTCCACTGGGATCTCACTCGAGGAGATCTTTCATTTAGGGTTTTTTTTTTTTTTTTCCCCCAGAGTGTCTTGGCTTTCCATGCCTGAAATACTCTCATGGGCTTTTCAGCTGGTTCTGCATGCCTTAAGGGCTGATTCTGAGGCCAGAGTGCTGTTTAGGACTTCTGCCATTCTATGGGTCTGCTGTGTATCTCACTTCCCATGTTGGATCATTCTCTCCCTTTTTGATTCTATCAGCTAGTATTTACAGACACTATTCTTGTTTCTATGATCCCTTTGGTTCTTAGTCCTATCATTACGATCAATTGTGAACAGAAATTGATCACTGGGACTAGTGAGATGGCATTGGTACATGCCACCTCGATGGGATTGAATTGGATTCCCCTGGTATGTTTCTAACTCTACCGTTTGAGGTAAGTCAGCTTGAGCATGTCCCGAATTGCACATCTCTTCCCTCTCTTATTCCCACTCTTATATTTAACAGCAATCACTGTTCAGTTAGGTTTCAGCACTTAAGAAGAATTGTGTATTGATTACAGTATTCAACCAAAAGTATTAAGTAGAACAAACAAACAAACAAAATACTAAGAGGGATAACATATCAAGTTGCTCATCAACAGTGAGGGTGAGGGCTGATCAAACTTTTAAAATTTTCTACTGAGCCAGTGTCTCTGACACCCAGAGTGCAAAATTTGGATGCTAGGTCCCACTTCTACACATTTTTTTTTTTTTGACAGGCAGAGTGGACTGTGTGAGAGAGAGAGACAGAGAGAAAAGTCTTCCTTTTTGCCATTGGTTCATCCTCCAATGGCCACTGCAGCCGGCGCACTGCAGCCAGCGCACTGCGCTGATCCGAAGGAAGGAGCCACGTGCTTCTCCTGGTCTCCCATGGGGTGCAGGGCCCAAGCACTTGGGCCATCCTATACTGCACTCCCTGGCCACAGCAGAGAGCTGGCCTGGAAGAGGGGCAACTGGGACAGAATCCGGCGCCCCGACTGGGAATAGAAGCCAGTGTGCCAGTGCCGCAAGGCGGAGGATTAGCCTAGTGAGCCGCGGCACTGGCCTAGGTCCCACTTCTAGAGACTCCATGCTTTCAGGGTAGTTTTACATTTTCAACAAAAACATTATGTGACTCTCATGATGGAGATACCCCTATAATACACTGCAACTGAGCAGTATACCCAGGATCAGCCATATAATTTATGGGTCAAGCACAAAATGAAAATTGAGGGCCCTCATTTGAAAATCATCAGTGATAGCAAAACGCTGTTAAGCATTGGCCCAGAGTGAAAGGAAGCTTGCATAGCTATGAAGCCATTGATTATTTTCCTTCAAGTAGTCATTTACCTGCCTCTTCCACTAGATTAAAGGACTATTATTTGTAAAACAGAATGGAATTGTTTGTGAGTCTAGAGTAACACCATAAGATGATGAACTTTTTGAGTGGAAGGAAAAGTTTATATGTGTTCTGTCCAGTTTTGTAGTCATCACAAACTTGTGGTTATTGACCGTTGAAAAGTGGCTAATGTGACCTTATCATTTGTATTTTGTCAATTTTTATACATTGAGAGATTTCTATACAATTCTAGCATATATTAGTTGGATAAAATAAATTTTAAAAATTATCTAAACTCTCACTTCTGATAACAGATATTAAAATCAAACTACAGCCAGTGCCGCAGCTCATTAGGCTAATCCTCGGCCTGTCGCACTGGCACACCAGGTTCTAGTCCCAGTTGGGGCGCCGGTTCTGTCCCGGTTGCTCCTCTTCCATTCCAGCTCACTGCTGTGGCCCAGGAAGGCAGTGGAGAATAGCCCAAGTGCTTGGGCCCTGCACCCGCATGGGAGACCAGCAGGAAGCACCTGGCACCTGGCTTCAGATCCACGTGGCGTGCTAGCCGTGGCAGCCATTTGGGGTGTGAACTAAAGGAAAAAGGAAGACCTATCTCTCTGTCTCTCTCTCTCTCACTGTCTGTCAAAAAAAAAAATCAAATTACATTCGTATGGTTGCATTTCTAGTACTTTTCAATAACACCTTTCATATATGTATCAGTCTTCAATTCTATAAATAATTAGTAAAACAGATGAAAAATCCCTACCTAAAGTTATCAGAGAGCAACCTAGAGCAGGCAGAAATTGAAGGATATTCTATAGTTAGAAAGGGAAATTGCATTAGATTATTTTCCTATATAGCATGGATTTTTCCTGAATGACAACCTGTGGTCATACTTAATTGAATAACTAAAACAGAGCTTAGAGAAATCACATCAGATGTACACTAAGAGGGAGAATACCTAACTGGAAAGAGCTCAATGGGATTTAAATGCTATATATAAACTCCCTCCAAACTTATGGCTTTTTTTTTTTTTCATTTTATTTGAAAATGAGGGACAGAGAGTCAAAGATAGAGAGTCTCTGTATGCTGGTTCATTTCTAAGATGCCCACTGGTCCAGATTGAAGCCAGGAAGCAGGTCTCCCTTCCAGGTCTCCCTCTGGATGGCAGGGACCCAAGCACTTGAAGTGTCACCCCTGACTCCCAGGAGCACACCCGCATTAATCTAGACTTGAAGAGGAGCCAGGAATCAAACAGGCACTCAAATGTGGGGTGCAGGTGTTTCAAGTGGCCATCTTCACTGCTGCACCAAATGCTAATGAGTTCTGGCTTATTTTTAAATTTCCCATTTCCAAGAGAAATTCTCAGAAACACAGCTAAAAGTGAAATAATGGAATAAATCTTGGAATATAGATTTATTAAATAAATTTAATAAATAATAAATAATAAATAAATTCATTAAATAAATTATATTAATACAATAAATCTTGGAATGAATAAATGGAATAAACTTTGCTACAAACCATAGGAAAGATCAAGTTGGAAATTTAATTTCACCCACCTTAACTCTATATTAAAACACACCAAAATTGTACTTTATGTTTATAACAAAATTCAGACTCTTTAAGATATCCTTCATATTAAAAAAGAATTATTTATAATTATCAGGTTTATAAAAATAAATGTGGATTATATACAAACAAAGAAAGCTGATTTCATGTTCATTTTAAAAAAATGTTGAAGGATCTATTAAAATTATACTGAAGGAAGAAAAAGAAAACCTTGTTTATGATGAATGAAAAATTAGGAATATTTGTTGAATGAACAAATTCAGCAGAGGGAATAAAGTATAAAAATGTGGATATTATAAATAAAAATACAACACACATAATCACACAGATGTGCTCTCTCTCGCTCTCTTCCTCCCCCTACACACGCGCACATAGACACATCCATTTCTATATATAATATATACGTAATACTTGATGAATTTGCCAGTGGAACATGCATTTAACAGAAGAAAGTACTTATTAACTTGAAAATAATAGGGCAATGGAAATGGACCAATCTGAACAGTACAAAGACAGAAACAAATGAAGATTCTAAAAAATGTAACTCTAACTAAAACTAAAAATAGGCAGTAGAAGTTGTTTAAAGAAACAAGATTTTTTAAAAATCCCCAAATGGATCTAGAGATAAATGTGTATATTTCAAATACCAGTTATTCCCGAGAAAGATTAATACAGCAGTATAACCCTGATATACTGTATCTAGATTGATCATAGCCCAACATTGAAGGTCAAAACTAAAAAGAAAGCCCTCAAATTAACCATGAAAATGACACACAGACCACAGAACAATGATCATGACGACAGAACATATATTTAAACTACTGAAACACACAGACATATTTATAGGAATATATTTTTAGAAATCTGCCAATCCAGAATTCCATCTTCATTAAAACTGTCATTCAAGAATGAAAATGAGGAGCCAGGGCTTTGGTGCAGCAGGTTAAAGCCTTGGTCTGAGGTGCCAGCATCCCGTACGGGCGCAGGTTCTAGTCCTAGCTACTCTTCTTCTGATCTAGCTCTCTGCTGTGGCCTGGGGAAGCAGTGGAAGATGGCCTGGGTCCCTGGATCCCTGCATCTGTGTGGGAGACTCGGAAGAAGCCTCTGGCTTCTGGCTTTGGATTGGCTCAGCTCTGGCCTTTGCTACCATCTGGGGAGTGGGCCAGTGGACAGGAGACCCCTCTCTATGTAACTCTGTCTTTAAAATAAATAAAAATAATTTAAAAAAAAAGAATGAAAGCAATATAAAGGCATTTTTAGCCAAAGAAAATGAAGAGTATTTGGAACAGCAAACCTGCACTGGCAATAATGCTGAGAGATGCTCAAGCTGAACAGAATGGCACTGTGTGGAAACCCAAATCACTTAGGAATAAGCAAAAAGCACCATAAAAGGTGAAGAGTTAATAAATAAAATAGGATATTTTAAATATTTAAAATATGCTCGGCTTTCAAAAAAATTATTACATTACCTGACAATGTTCACAACATGTTACTAATGGCAATAATAGCATAAAGGACGGATTAAGAGTAAGAAATGAAGAGTTAAAGAAAATGTGAATCCAAAAGAAAATTATCCCTAAAGAAATCAATGACTTGTGTATGTGCGTGTGTGTGTGTGTGTGTGACTGTGCATGTGTGACAGAGAGAGTGAAACGTGATAATGTAGAGTAGAAATATATGAACTGAAATAGAATACTAAAATAGCATTCATTAAATAAATAAATAAATTGAAAGCAAAGAATAAGAAAATGAGAGGATTAAACAAAAAACAATTCTCAACTGGTAGAAATAAATCCAACCAGATTAATGAGATTCTGTTAAATCTCACTAATCTATAAATATCTCAGAATTGTGTATTTCAAATTTTCAAGTGTGAATAATTATAATGATTTTCAGTAAACAACGCTGTGTAACAGAAAAAGTGGTTAGTACAGCTTGAGATTAGATATCTCAAATACTTATCCTTTAACAAGTGGCATTCCTATGTACTTTAGGTGTACTTGTCATTTTGTCATCAGAATATTAAGATGTGTAATTAACAGTCATAATTTATCAAAATTAATGTTTACTGTTCTAACAAGACCGTTTTTAGTTGAAGCTGACCTTTTGCTGTTTTAACTCTGTGTGCATGTGGCAGTGAATGGTGTAATGCATGATAGACTAGTTTAAAGGGAACTGCCTAGACTCCTATCAAGATGTAAGCAGTTTTATCTAATTTTGGTTTATATAACTCCAAAGGTCATCACCCCAAGTCTGCTGGAATTTGTAGGTAAAGTCTTTAGGATATAATTGGGTTTGTGAGAGTGGGATCTCCATGATGGGATTAGTGCCATTATAAGAAGAGAAATCAGAGCTTGCTCTCTCCTCCATCTCCTCTATGTGAGGACACTGTAAGAAGTTATTTACCAACCAGAGTTCTCACCAGACACATAATATGCTGACACCATGGCCTGGGTTATGTCTGTTGTTTAAGCTTCCCAGTATATAAACAAATACCTCTTGCTTAAGCCAGCCAGTCTATGATATTTTGTTAGGGCAGCCAGAGTAGGCTAATACACTCGCTATTGATTTTTCATTGTTTCTAATATCAGTAGTTGAAAAAAATCAAATAAAATAATTATTTTGAACATAGTTTTATTTTCCATAGTTCCTGAATGTATAGCAGAGATGCATGGGAGCATAGAATTTATTCATAATTTATAACAAGTGCACCATATCAATAAAAACAAGTAGTTAACTAGGGGTTCAAAGATATGAAATAAAAAAAAACATAACATTCACTTATATTTACTGTATATTTGGTGGGATGATTTACAAGTTAATATCCATAACTTAAGAAATAATATATAACCTTTCATATTTTCAAGTGCGTAGAGAGAAAAGTCAGTTTTTACTCAAAGCAATTTAGCTATCATCATTAAAACTGAAAGGCTGTTTTTGCCAATGAAATATGACTCTTCTGTTACTGAAATCCACATTTATTTTTACTCAGTGCCATGAAGGTTAGAGTTGAAATATATCTTTGCAGAGTACCTACGATGTAATGAAAAATGTGACTTCATAAGAAAGGAAGTGAATGATGATAACCACTCCTAACAGTTTGATCTCATAATTTACTTAATGGTGCTGGCATAGCCACCATAACCTGCTGACCATTTCTAATGTGTCAAGAGATGGTGTCAGGGGAAATATGTTGTCCCACACATAGGAAGATGATGGTCTTATCCACTGGATTACTCACTCAGTGGTAGTGATGGATTTATGCTCATCTCCATTCAGATGCCTTTGCCCTTTCCACTTCCCCTACTTTCCTGATCACTGAAACTATTTTTATCAATATACTGTAAGCATGAAGATGAACATAAGTAGGAAAGGACCACAGGAAATAAAAATATTGGGCTTCTATTTTTGCATGTTTTCCTTGATTATAGATAACATAAGAAGAGTTAAAGTAGCCCTAAAATCATCTACCTCAAATGCCATTATTTTGTGTGCCCAATACTTTATCAATTTCTTTAATTTATGCATTAATATAACTATGTATAGATATAGGTTAGATAGATAAAATATCAATATTACGTTAGTAAATATCTGGCACACTGTTAAAGGATCAAATAAGATTGATAGAATTCAAGGAAAAGAGTGGAAAACATTTATACTATTTACAAAGAATGGCATTATAGAATTATTTGTCCCTTTGCCTAATTATGAATATGTAATGGGTTTCAGTTGTAACAGAAATGATAAAGTTGACATAAACCAAATAGATCAACAACTCATGAGAAACACTCATTAATGACAGTTTTTTTTTTTTTCAGAAAACTTTCGGTTATATATAAAATTAAAAACTAGAAGAATGTAATATTTTGAATGATCAATATACAGCTCACATTCAAACTACAAATGGAAGAATAAACCACATGGAAAATGTAATTAAAAGTAACAGGACTAATGTTTTAAGAAGAGAAAAGAAACAAAACAAGGATTCCAGGATAGCCAATAACATGCATTACAACTAGATACTTCTCATATCTAATAAATATTATTGAATGGGGATATATGTAGAGTGAGTCTGATTCAGATTATCATGAAACTACAAGAGGAATAAGATACCTTTGTTTGGACAATTGGTCAGACAAGCATGCAAAGAAGATTTGAGATATCACAGAGGAAAACAAAAAACGTGTAAAGCCAAAGGATCATGATATAAAAAACTTGCCTAAATATTGTAGAATAAACCTTTCATTTGAGTAGAAAAGGAATTAAAAATAGTAATTACAGGAATTAAAAATAGTAATTAAAGGAATTTAAAAATAGTAATTACACATTGGTCTAGTTGTTTTCAAGGAAGTTGGTAGAAAGGATGAGGAAAAAAAAAACATATATAATGATTTGATCATGGTGCTATCGAAGACATAAATGAATTTCAATTCATCCAATCACTTGTGATGCAACTAACAGTAATGAATTTAACATATAGTATCTTGAAAGAATTGGGAGACTGCCTTGGCAGGCATTATGTGAGAATGGAAATCATAAAAATACTCTATCAAAAATATGAATTTGTGTTTTTTGTAAAAAGTAATACCTAGTGTGCTGGAGTTCCAAACTGTGAAAATTAAAATCCAGTTTTGCCTTTAGTTTAAAAATGTAGTCAGTTTTAGAACTTTCCTTCATTTCCCATGTCAAATCCTTTGGTTATGTTCCATTCTTTCGATAGTGATTTATAATTAAGATTATCTCAAGGCCGTCATGGTGGCTCAATAGGCTAATCCTCCGCCTGCGGCACCAGAACACTGGGTTCTAGTCCCAGTCGGGGTGCTGGATTCTGTCCCGGTAGCCCCTCTTCCAGGCCAGCTCTCGGCTATGGCCTGGGAGTGCAGTGGAGGATGGCCCAGGTTCTTGGGCCCTGCGCCCGCATGGGAGACCAGGAGAGGTGCCTGGCTCCTGGCGTCGGATCGGTACGATGCCCCGGCCGCAGTGCCCCGGTAACGGCGGCCACTGGAGGGTGAACCAACGGCAAAAGGAAGACCTTTCTCTCTGTCTCACTGTCCACTCTGCCTGTCAAAAAATTAAAAAAAAAAAAAAAAAGAATATCTCAAACCCATTCAGATTAACACCCAACAGTGAAACTCTATGCTCTCTGGTAAAATTGGCCATGTGCTTATAGGATTTTGTTTTTTCAGAAGACAATTCTGAGAGCTGTATCCGTGTGTACCTATGTCTTTCAGTATTTAAGAATCTACCCATGGAGGCCAGTGCCCTAGCGCAGTAGGTTAATCCTCCCCCTGCAGCACCTGCATCCAGTATGGGTGCCAGTTCTAGCCCTGCTTGCTCCTCTTCCAGTCCAGCTCTCTGCTGTGGCCTGGAAAGGCAGTAGAAGATGACCCAAGTCCTTGGGCCCTGCACCCGCATGGGAGACCAGGAAGAAGCACCTGGCTCCTGGCTTCAGATTGGCTTAGCTCTGGCCATTGTGGCCATTTGGGGAGTGAACCAACGGAAGGAAGACCTTTCTTTCTGTCTCTCTCTTTCACTGTAACTCTATCTGTCAAATAAATAAATAAAATATTTTAAAAAATCTACTCATGACACTGACTGTCTTGAGTAACAACCTAGTTTTGTTATAGTAGACTTATTAGATTATTTGAAAATTATAGTCCTGTGTTTAATTAATATTGTTGAGTATTAAAATGCATGTAAGTCAACTGCTCAGTTTCATTATATTAAAAGTGAAAAATACGTGCCGGTTCTGTGGCATAGTGGGTCAACCTGCTGCCTGAAGTGATGGTATCCCAAATGGGCACTGGTCTGAGTCCCAGCTGCTCCTCTTCCAATCCAACTCTCTGCTATGGCTTAGGAAAGCAGTAGAAAATGGCCCAAGTGCTCCCTTGTGGGAGACCCAAAAGAAGCTCCCGGCTCCTGTCTTTGGATCTGCACAGCTCTAGCCGTTTTGGAAATCTGGGAAGTGAACCAGAAGATGGAAGATTCTCTCTCTCGATCTCTCTCTCTCTCTCTCCGTTTCTCCTTCTCTGTCTGTGTAATACGGACTTTCAAAATAAATAAATCTTAAAAATAAAAGTGAAAAATGACTGAGTTATTTGACTGAGTCTTACCTAATCCAATCAAGTTTAAGTCATTTCATTAAGTCAATCGTATATATTTTCTTCTTGTCTCAAAAAACACATACAAGTACATTTTTGTCCAGAAAGAATTCCCTGGATCCCAGATTTGGTAGAAGAGCCAAAGTTGTAAAGTCATGGCAGACTCTAATTCTCTTACATTGAAATTATAGAAAATAGTTATGATATATTGCTTAAGTAACCTGCTACCCTGTAGTGCCTGCTGTGGTTCAGCATCTTGATCCCTCTTCAGAACTAAGGCAATAATATCTCACTTTCCAAAAAGGTTGAGTACTGATGATCTATGTTTGTTTCTTTTCACTGATAGTGGCTGCCTCACACAACTTTTCTTTTGCTCAACAAGGAAGTACAAAACTTATCTTCCTTGATTCTATCTCAGATTTTATTTCTAAATGGTCATTTTGTCATTAGCTATCTATCAATAGCTCTCTGTGGGACTGACTGACTGGGGCTACTATTGCAACTGCATCTTAGTTCAGTTTCTCTGACAAATCCTGCTTCATTCCTTTTCTCAAAGTCTTATAGCTGAGAGTTCTTCCCACTAAATTCTCCTGCATGAAAATTGTAGGGTCTGTTTGCAACAACACAGGCATAAGGTATTTCTTTGTAAAGGATCCTAGGGAGCAAATGAAAACATATAATTGTGTAGTTGGACCACATACACCAAGCTTGCAGTGAGGAGACCATCATGTCACCATGTTACATATGCACTGATCCTGACATAAAGTAGAATGCAATTCTTAAACTTCATGAGTAATAAGATCTTAAACTAGAATGGGAAAAATAGATGTTATCCCTACAGTGAGTACCATGTACCAGGCACTCGAGAAATTTGGGGAAATTAGTAATTATAAGAATGATGACATTTGGGTGTGTGTTGGGGGGAGGGTGACCAATACATTGGAGAAAGACAGTGAATCGGAGTATTATCAATCAACAGTTTAGTTCAAAATAAAAAGGCAAAGGATCACCTTATTAGCACACAAAACATTTCTCATCTCAGTTGAGGGTACTTAAGGCTGTGGAATGAGCCAGGGCTTAACTGGACTAACAAACAGAAATTAAAAAAAAAAATGATTGCCTTTTTATTTATTTAAATGTACAATGTTAGCATCAATGGATTGAATGAAAAGAATTGTAGACTTGAGATACATTATGAGGAACTCTGAATTGAAACACTTCAGAATTCTGAATCATAGATCCTCCTGCAAGTTGTGAGCCTATAAAAATAGTCATATCCTTTCAGTTTGTCTAACACTAGCTGGGAAAAAAAAAAAAACTTAAAATGTTTCATCAAATAAAGTAAATATTCATCAAGTGTTTATATTCATCACTCTTTCTAGGCACAACAAAATTAAATAGCTTAATTCCCATTATAACCTAGCAGAGTGAAGGAAGTATACTACACAAGACCCATGGGAGCCTAATCAGTTTAGATGGGAATGATATTAAGATTCCTGGATCAAGAGTGGCATATCACATACCATTTGATAAAGGACTAACTATTGCTATAGGAGCACTATCCTTTGCCTCAGAATATAAAACTTTGCAAAGTACTATAGAGGGGTGTAGAAATTAAAGGGGACACCTATTTTCACAGAACTAATTAGCCATTGACAGCTTGAAATGGTAAAAGTCCACCCCAATAGAAGTGAAATAAGTTTCTGAAATAACCTTGTTTTATTAGACAAAAAAATTAAGATTTGTGTATCTAGCTATGAATGATTCATTGTAAAACAGATTGCCCTCAATTTATGAAGGATTAGAAATAGCAAAATTCCAAAAATATGAAAGTTTCAGATATTGAACAAATGTCAGTGTAAGACTTTGATAACCTTTGGTTACTTAATAGGCTATTAGGCCGTTTCTTGGCTGCACTGTAGAGATAGGAAAAGCAAACAAGGCTCAATGGACTCACTGATTTGGACAGAGAAAGAAAAGACAAACAAGAGGAAACTTGTGGAACAGAACATTAGACTTTGGAGACCTGCAGAGAGAAACTCTGGCAAAATGGAGATTGCCTAACTTCTTTGGCTGTGCTTTGATTTACTTATGTAAATGGTGATTTCCCCTTGTTATGGGGACAGGAATGAAGAAACACTGGAAATCAGTAAGTTGGACTAAACTCTAGCAGTGGTGGGGAATGTGCAGTCCATAGGCTTTTGAAGACACATGAATTCATTTGATCTGGTCCCAACAAGTCAGCCACAGGTGGTATTCCAACTTTCATAATCTATAGCTGGCTGATTTTTAAGTTGATAATCTTGTACAGCCCATGAATGATGTTATAAATAGCCAAATGGACCTTTACAGAAAAAAGTTCTCCATCCATGCTGAAGCTCTAGTAATACTTTTAATTTTTATAAAGCTTATTAATAATAATGATGTTATTATAATGATAAACTGAGGCAAAAAATCAATCTCAACATATACATTTGGTGTTTAATGAGCCGATTCTTATTTGAAATATTTCAATGTAATACAGAACTTATTTAACTAATTTGATTAATAGAGATATTATATTTACTTAATGACAAATATTATTATATTTCCAATAATATATATTGACAGATTAACAAACCACTGTGATAGACATTCATAAATTTTATGATGGATCATATAAATTTTTTCCTATTTCATTTGGTATTTTATTATATATGGATTTAAGGTAATATGTGTAATTATAATTATATATGTACTTATCCTTATTTATAATATTACTCCACCTTACAGTGTTATAAACAACCTATTACTCCACAGTAGTTATTCACACATTTTTCAAAGATAAGCATTTATTAAAATATTTTATTTATTTATTTGAGAAGTAGAGTTACAGACAGGGGTAAAGACATAGAGAAAGATCTTCCATCCACAGGTTCAATCCCCAGATGGCCACAACAGTTGGAGCTGGGCCAATCTGAAGCCAAAGCCCAGAATTTCATCTGATCCTCCCATGCAAGTGCAGGGGCCAAACACTTGAGCTTTCTTCTAATGCTTTCCCAGGCTATAGCAGGTAGCAGGATCAGAAGAGGAGCAGCCAGGACTTGAATCAGCACCCATATGGGATGTCACTGCTGCAGGCAGAGGCTTAACACATTATGCCACAGTGCTGGCCCCTAACACATATTTTTTTTAAATAATTAGTTTTTAAATACTATTTTCAAAAAATCTGGCAAATTCTATTTAAATATTAAAGTTTAGGGGCAGGCTTTGGCTCAGCAGTTAAGCTGCCATTGGGATGGCTTCATTCCATATCAGAGTGCCTGGGTTTGATCACTGGCTCTGTTCTCCATCATAGCTTCCTGGGAGGGAACAACAGATAGCTCAAGTACTTGGGTTCCTGCCACTAAGTAGGAGACCTAAATAAAGAGATATAGATTGAGTTTGGGGCTCCTAGCTTGTGCCTGACCAGCCCTCAAAAACATCTCTGTATACAGGTAAATAGATGATAGATAGACAGATAGATAAAAATTAGATAAATAAAAGTAAGAATTTCAAAAATGACTTTAAAAGAAAAATAAAAAGGGGGCCAGTACTATTTCGTAGAGGGTAGAGCCTTCACATGCAGTACCAGTTCAAGACCTGGCTGCTCCACTTCTAATCCAGCTCTCTGTTACAGCCTGGAAAAGAAGTAGATGGCGGCCCAAGTTGCCCTGCACCCGCCTGGGAGTCTGGAAAGAAACTTCTGGCTCCTGACTTTGGATCAGTGCAGCTCCGGCCATTGCGGCCATCTGGGGAGTGAACCAGTGGATGGAAGACCTCTCTCTCTCTCTCTCACTCTGCCTCTGCCTCTTTGTAACTCTGGCTTTCAAATTAATAAATAAATACTTTTAAAAAAGAGAGAAAATAAAAAAATTCATTGGGATGTCACTGTCATTTACAATTTGAAATTAGTGAGTAAAACACTAACTTCCATTATCTATAATTATACATATATATATATATATACCTAACCCATGTTTATTTAACATTGTACATGTTTTTACTAAGATAAGCAATTTGTTGCATTTTTGTGCTGATGAAAGCTGTAGTTCATTTGAAACAAAAGTATTGCGATCATTGTAAATAGAAGTACACATATCTAGAAACATTTGAACAAAATTCACTCAACAGAGATCTCACTCACATCTATCTACTGCGTAACAAACTTTATTGAAAAGGTTGAACTAAGGTGCTAAGTCTGTAGTCTCATGACTAAGTCTTCTCTGGTACAACCCACGAGCTTAATAACTGACCATAGTTTTTTTTTTTTGTTTGTTTGTTTGTTTTTTTTGAGGAAAGTACATGCAGAAATGATGATAATTGAACAAAATCTTCAAGTACAACGAGATGCGTATAAATACTGCATTGATGTTTCATTTTTGTAAACCAAGAATCCTTGTTTGGATGGATTCTGCCTGCTTCAGGCAAGGCAAGGTTTTGCTGATTACCAAATACTAAAACACATTTAATGAAGTGTTTACGAAAGTCACTACATTAGTTAACAGAGTTTGGGTGATTTGGGCTTGGGGTAGGGAGTGTAGTTACTGATGTAACAAAAGTAGCAAATGCCAGAGCCAGTGTTGCGGAGTAGAGTTGGAGCCTCTGCCCGTGGCTCTGGAATCCCATATGAGGACCAGTTCCAGTCCCAGCTGCTCCGCTTCTGATTCAGCTCCCTGCTAATGGCCTGGGAAAGCAGTGGAAGATGGCTCGAGTGCTTGAGCCCCTGCAACCATTTGGGAGACTCAGAAGAAGCTCCTGGTCCCTGGCTTTGAATCAGCCCAGCTCCAGCCATTACAGCCATTTGGGTAGTGAACCAGAAAATGGAAGATATTTCTCTCTCTCTCTCTGTAGCTCTGCTGCTCAAATAAATAAATATCTTTTTAATTCTTTTTTTTTTTTTATTTGACAGGTAGAGTTATAGACAGTGAGAGAGAGAGAGACAGAGAGAAAGGTTTTCTTTCCGTTGGTTCACTCCCCAAATGGCTGCAACGGTCAGTGCTGTGCCTATCCGAAGCCAGGAGCCAGGTGCTTCTCCTGGTCTCCCATGCAGGTGCAGGGAGACCCTCCACTTGGGCCCTCCACTGCCCTCCCAGGCCACAGGGACAAGATTACAGAGACACAAAGAGAGACATCTTCTATCCATTGATTCACTACCTAGATGGCCCCAAAGGCCAGTGTTGAGCCATGCTGAAGCCAGGACCCAGGAGCTTCATCTGGGTCTCCTACATGGATGGCAAGGACCCAAATGCTTGGGTCATTTTCTGCTGTTTTCCCCAGACCATTCACATATGTGATGTCAGCATTGCAGGCAGAGGTTTTACGAGGCTCTGCTAGCTCCCTGACCAACTTAATTTGTAAAAGGAATTACTTTAATAATATTTAAAATGTTAAAGAAAAGCAGAGAGAAGGGGAAGAGGAAAACTTAAATAATCATTTCTTATGAAGGACAGGAACATGCACAGCTCCAGAAATTTCAATCAAGAACTCTGGGAAAGTACATGTATATTTCTTGTAGTCTTATCTTAATGTATTCTTGCACTCAAACTTCAATTGAACAGGAGCTAGAATCTGCTTATCTTGATTGGATTTCTTGAACATCAGCTGACAGAAAGTAGTAGTAGATAAGAGGGGAGTTAAGTTTCCATAAGTAAAATTCTTCCCAGAACCATACAGAATCACATGTGAAGAGTCCCCTAGGAAATGAAGGGTCACTTTAAGAAAAGAAGGAGAAATATGGTATAAAGAAGAGTGAAAAAACGATCCATAATACAGATCTTATTGTGTCAGAAAGATAAGGTACAGTCATTCTAGACAAAGCAATCAGTTTTTAACCAATATTTCCAACTTTTACTTTTTTGCATTCTTTCCACAGTACCTTTAAAAGACTAGCAGTTAGATCTCAATTTAACATTTTACTTATAAGTAAATGCTGGCAGATGTCTACAGCCTGCCAAATTACTTATGTATGCCCATACAATTGTGATGATTTCTATTTATAGACACACACAGATCAGAGCAACACAGTATTTCATAGATAAATTTTAATAATTAAATGTATTATACTTCTGATTCTTTTATATTCTTCTGATACGTAATTTCAAAGTGAAATTCTGTACAATAATTGTGGTCTGTCTGGGAAATCTAAAATTTAAAAAAATAACCTGAGCAATTGAATCTTCTTTGTTCAATGTTTTAACAGTAAACAAAGGTCTAAATTAAAATTATAGCCTGAAACAGATGTTCAACATATGCTACAGATACAGGGATGATTGTTATCATTATCAATTAAGTGCTCAATGACTGGATATAATAGGTATTGTAAGGAGAATGTCAGAAGCTGTAAATCTTAAATCACAGTAAATAGGGCAAGGGAAACATTTAAGCTGTAATGTAGAGTAACAATTTCTTACTGTATTAATTTCCATAAAAATAGAAAATAATATAATTGGGAAAACTTATTTGGTAGGCATAGTTTATAAAAATCATTCCCATTTCTCAAAATAAATAGTTATGATAATAAAAAAATAAAATTAACAAGGATGGAAATTTGACTCCGCAGCTAAGATACTGTGTGGGAAACTAGCATCCCATGTCACAGGGACTGGTTCTACCTTCCTGTTGCTGTGTTGCCTGGAGACAGCAGATGATGACTCCAACAGTGGAATCCCTGGCAACCATGAGAAAGACCAAAATTGAACTCCAGGCTTCTGGTGTCAGCTTGGCCTAACTGCTGTGAGCATTTGGAGAGTGAACTAACAGGTGAAAGATTTCTCTGTCTCTCCCTCCCTCCCTTCCTCTCGACATCCCTCCTTCTTTTATAAATAAAATTAAAATAAATAATATTTCCATTTGATTATTATTTATACTCCTCGCCTATATTCCCACTCAACAAGAGTCTTTCTACTTTTTACTTGTTGAACTCTAATTTTTAGAGCATTACAACCTTGACTGCAATGTAAAGTAAAAATGTTATCTCAAAGACAGAAGGAGAGAGAGAAGAAGGGAGGGTGAAAGAGAGGGAGTTAGGAAGGCAGCAGGAAGGGAATATTATATTCTTAATATTGTATCTATGAACTATATTGAATCTGTTAAAAACTAAAAAAAAAAACATAAAAAAGAATTTAAAAAATAAAAGTAATGCAAAACCAAAAAATACAATTGATAAATATAAAATTCATTACACTATACAATTTCATTTTACTATCCTGTAGGAATGCAGGACAGTGCAGCTCTGAGAAGACCAGTCTATTAGCAGTGAGTGAAACTGGCTTCTCGATCATAATGGAAATGTCAATAATTAAATTTTATGTACAACATGCATCTGTCAGACATTATACAACATTTTTTATATTTGTTTTATAAGTAGGAAAACATTATTGTGAAGTTTACATTATTAACATTTAGAGCACACAAGTCATTTCTATCAATGTTAACTATGTTGCACAATGAAAGTTGATCATGTACTACGAACTTGTTCTATAGGGATGTCATTAGCTCCCTGAGACCTTGTTCTATTGGGGTGTCTTCAGACACTAGCTAACATGGAAAAAAGCTTGTACAGTAAGGGAAATATTTTGAGTCAAGTGAAACAAATTTCCACAGACAAAATAGCAAATCTTGAATGAAGATGTAGTGTCATAGCAGGTTGTTGACTATTCATACATTTTTGGGAGTGCATCTGGAAAATCTTTTGTGAAGAAAATACTTGGATATAAAATAATAAGTGGTAGTGGAATATGCATAATTGTCTAATTTAATGTAAGAGTTCTGTTGAAGTTTAGATGTGTTAGCTAATTTAAGTAGAGGTTAAACGATTGACAGTTAACGAAAGGCACACAGATCAGAAAATCCCACCTGTGAATGGTGCAGAGGCAGCCAAGTACCGAGAGGGAATGTCTGCACAGACAGATGCCACCAGGAAGGATGGAGATATGCTGGAAGAGCACAGTCGTGGATGAGAGGAAAACCCATGTTTCTGTGATGTACCCAAATCGAAAAACCCAGTGGAAAATTGAACATAATGCTCCTTAATTTGTAAGGAGTGTAGACTCAGTCATAAAAATGACAAATCATTGAGAAGAAAAACACCTGTTGAAACTCTACCCACTATAAAAATAATTGAAGCAACTATATTTAAAAATACCATTCTCTGACAAAATGGGTGATGCAGTCTGTTGAGTATGACAATGGATGCAGGGGAAAACTGAGAGCACACACTCTGCAGCACAACAGCTAAAAGGTTACCCCTGTACCCCAAGGATATTGAAGCCACACACTTACATCAGCAAGGCTTTAAAAATATATAAACAACAAAGTAAGTGGAATATACAAAGGAAAACTATGAGTATAGTAGAAAAGTGACATATTTAATAAAGCAGGGTGATCAGTTCCAATATTTCAGAAATTTGTCAGTTAAGTCTGAATTTTCTTAGGCTACAGGACACCACTTCAGGATGACCACTAAACTGTACCTACTTGAGAGGTAAATAGTATATGCAAGCGGGCGCCATGGCTCACTAGGCTAATCCTATGTCTGCGGCGCCAGCACACGAGGTTCTAGTCCCGGTTGGGGCACCGGTTCTGTTCTGGCTGCTCCTCTTCCAGTCCAGCTCTCTGCTGTGGCCCAGGAGTGCAGTGGAGGATGGGTAAAGTTCTTGGACCCTGCACCCACATGGGAGACCAGCACCTGGCTCCTGGCTTCACGCCGGCCGTAGCGACCATTTTGGGGGTGAACCAACAGAAGGAAGACCTTTCACTCTGTCTCTCTCTCTCACTGTCTAACTCTGCCTGTCAAAAAAAAAAAAAATAGTGTACGGAAAGTAAGATTATGAATGGAAATAAGTAAGTTGGTAAACTGACTTACACTACTCAATTTTTTTATTTGAGAGAGGTTGTCAGGAAGTAAGCATATAAAGAGAAGGGGAACTAAAAATTAACTAGGTGTGAGTCATATTTTCTCCCAGACAAAAATATATAAGAATGTAGGATTATACACATGGAAATGCACTTTCAAGAGTCATGGATTTGAAACAAGAAACATCTTACCAGATGACCTCAACTTTCACAATGGAGGTCACAACTTTCTGGAAATAATGAAGGAAAGTATCTCACATCATTTATGGAGAAAACTTTAATTACTAAGATCAGTGAGAAAATTAATGGCTAGAGTCCTATGGAAAAGTTACTTGGTATATAGGGTTGGAAATGTAACTGAGTTTGAAGAATGTGGAGCAGTATCTATGATATTTAGCTTTTGGTGTTTCATCTTTCAGATGAACTATTTCAACTAATTTCCTCTAGCTGAATATTTTAATCCATGTAGAGTCACTGTCAGTTTGCAGCATAAAAAAGCAGGAATGCTAAGATTCTTTGTTAAATGTTATGCCATTAAGAGCAGATGTTAATCTTAGAAGTTAAGATTATTGTGTCCCACATCGGAATGCTACTGGCTCTAGCAACTGAATCCAGCTTCCTGCTAATGCTCACATTAGAAGCCAGCAGTGACCTAAAGATTCCAGCATTTGAAGAATAAAAAAGTTGAAAAGAAGGAAAAGAGGATATTGGAAAGAAAACAATATACAATTTTAAATTTTGTTATGTGTATAATTTCAGGTTATGAAAATTGGCTATATATGTCATGAGAATTGCAAATGAAAAATAGTGACAAATTGTTCTTTATCTGTAAATCAATATTCTAATTTTGTAAAACTGCACTAAGATTGAATAATACGACAACCCATGTAAATATCTAAAAAGAATGGCTAGTTGGTAGCATTTGTGCAATAAATATTATTTTTTTATGAAACTATACTTTAAGTCCCTGTTGCCATCTATTCGGTAATTAGTAGTCTCAGCAGATATCTAGCCTCTACATAGATGGCTCCAGGTTGAATATAGCAAGGTTAGAGGCAATTTGTAATATAAAATTGTTCACTCAGAACTCTAGAAGGAAGAAAATGATGAAGGAGAAATATGTCTCTATAAAACTTATTCCCAGAATGAGTGGATGGCAAAGTTGTGCCTCAGTCAGCAAGAAAGCTACTATTCTTCTAAGTCAAAGAATCTTATGGCCAAATAAAATAAGAAAATTACTATTTAATAGTCTGTGATTAATTCCAAATTCAAATTACTGTATTATCCAAATATTTATTTTCTTATGCAAATTAACATCAAAATGTCTCTTTGGAGCTCATTATATCACATATACTCACATTTGAGAGAGAGAAAGTGAATAACTGAATGACTGACTGAAGGGGTGAATCAACATATAAAAAATCATGGAACATATTAGTTAAAAAATAGAGAGAATTACTCCACTGGCTTAGAGTTAACAGAATACTAACAGCCCTTCTTCTTCTTTTTTTCTTTGACAGAATTTCTGGAAAAGTACAGTGATTTCACTTCTCAGCTGCAAAAGCTGATATGCAAATTTATTGTAGCAATTTAAATTAAAGAAGGTATAAATTTTTACAATCTTAGCATATGTACTCTACATATTTTCATAATACACAAACAAATAGAACCATATTTTTCTCTCATCCATGATTTTCAAAATTCACAGCATAATTACTTGATTTCAAATTTTGATCAAAGGAGATACTGCTTCTCATTACCATAATGTTGAATAATGAATTTTCAATTTATTTTCCACTCAAAGATGATAAAAATGAGACATCAAATACAGAAAGCAAATATTATTGTATTAGTTATACATAAACTTTTAGTTTGGAACTTGTTATAAAAAAATTTTAGTCATTATAAGCAACCAGAATCCATGAATTATATAAATTTTTCTCCTTATATAGGTTTTTAAAAACTTTCAGGTGTCATGCTCTCACACTTTAACACTTTGTAGATTTTATTGTGTGATTAGTCAGAAAGTGCAATGATGGTCAGTCCAAGTTACTGCAACTGAGATCTTTTCGACGAACAATCATCACTGAGAATCAATGATATTTGGCAAAAGCAACTTGTGTCACACAGTCACTTTCTTTAACAGAGAAAAAATTGCATGGAACTAAATTTCCAAATAAAGAAATTCGTATCAATCCCTGAAAAATAAGTAGACTATAACACAAGACACATACATTCAGGATATTTTAAAGAAAGTAAAAAGGTTTGATAATTGGTCCAAATATATCTGTTCTGAATATTCAGCATCTCTTGGAAAATCCTTTCTTATTTCCTAGTTTTCTTGTAGGGGTCATTCATGTATCATGACTCCATTAAAGGATAGATCCCTAAGTTGATATTTTAAATTAGTTATTCCCACTCCAGGGATGATTTTCTCTATTGTTCTCTGAAAAATCAAACATCTTGCAGGTTAGTTTATACGTCCAATGAATCCAACAGTTTATTACATTTCATTTACCACTACTTCCAAACTATTTTTTGAGTGTGGTTGGGGTTGATTATTTTCACACTGTGTTACAAATGCTATCACTTTTTTTTTGTGTGTGTAGGTATTTGGAGCTCTCTGTTCCTTGTTATGAGAAAATATGGCATGTTTACAGCAGGCATATGTTCAACAGGTTCAGTAGGTTCAGACTGTGGGCTTGTTTGATGGTTAAATGTACACAAGATGGCAAATTTCATTGAACTGCCTCTTAGCCCCGCTGAAGATGGCAAGGCTCTCAGTGGATATGAGAGCCACTTACTAAACTGTCCTTTATTGCAGCTGTCACTTTCATTTATTTTCTTTGATTAATAAAATTATACTTATGAAGATACTTCAAAAGTTTTTTTTTAAAAAGTGCTTAAAAGATAAGTTTATCTTGGTGCAAAAAATTGAATTCACACAAGACTTTTCATAATAATCATTTTCCATGGCTTTTTGAAATGCACTTATATGCATAGATTTTAAATTTCTTGAGATCCAAAATAAACATTCTTTACTTTCATCTTCTTGGAGTACATTTTGATGTACTCTTGCATGTATTACATCATTGTGGTCAGTTTATCATACATAATAGTTGAAGAATAAGAAATGTTAACATATTCCTTATTTCATCATACTATTTCACAGGCAGCCTCATTAAAGCATTAAGAGGAAAATAGGTTTCTGGTCTACTATTCACATCCTGCCATTAGTAAGATTTAAGATACTTTGGGCTGGTGTTCTGGTGTAGTGGATAAACCCACTGCCTGTGATGCCAGCATCCCTCTTGGGCACTGGTTCATGTCCCAGCTGCTCCACTTCTCATCGAGCTCCCTTCTAATGATGTAGGAAAAGCAGCAGAAAATGGCCCAAGTGCTTGGACCCTGCACCCATGTGGGAGATCTGCAAGAAGCTTCTTGGCTCCTGGATTTGGTCTGGCCCAACCTTGGCTTTTCAGGCATTCGGGGAGTGAACCAGTGAATAGAAGTCTCTCTCTCTCTCTCTCTCCTCTCTCTCTCTCTCTCTCTCTCTCTCTCTCCCCTCCCCTTCTGTAACTGTGCCTTCCCAATAAACAAAATAAATCTTAAAACAAATGATTCTATATTAAAATGACTGAAACACACTATTTAAGAAAAGTAAGTCATTTGTCATAAAATGTTTACTGTGGGAATCGTCAATGATTCAACTTTTCACTGACATGATATATGGGTAGAAAAGAGAGGGGGGAATATCCCAAAAGAGGTTCATTGGATAGTAAGTTCTAGCTGTGCGAGAAGGCTGTTACCTGAACACATAAAAGTTATTAAACACTGGATTTGGCGTGAAGATTTCAAAACTCTGAGATCCATAAAACAGAATGTGTTAAATATTGCACAGCTTCAAAATGTGTGGACTTCCATAAACTCAAACATTGGAACACTTTCACTTTTATGATATTTTAAATACTGATTGTATTGTTCACAATTTTCTTCAGACTAATGACATATACCACATGAAATGAGATTATTGTGATTATTTTAGTATATTTTTCTCTGAAATTAAGCATCTAGTTCAAGTTACAATGGAATAAGTATTTTTTAAATCCAATAATGAGAATATCAGAAAGCTAACTATTCAAGTGACTTATCGGAGAATGATAATAGAAATTCATACTAAAATGATTGTCATCAATGATATAGTAGGAGAGATAAATGTATTTGATGATATTTTTATTTGGTTAATGTTTTAAACATAGAAATGTTGATTCAGATGTTATAGGTTAAATGAATCATGATTTTTTTTTCAAGAAAGTTCATGTTATTTTTAATTGTGTACTATACACTTCACTACAAAATAACAAGATCTAAGTATTAGCATTTCTCAGATAACAGCACAAGTACATAATTACTCATTTCATGATTATATAGTAAAATGATTGCAGCAAATAGCTTGTCAAAGAAAGTTGACTTTTTCTGATTAAGACTGAGTTATTCAAATAAATAATCTTGTGACTCTGATAAACTAGGGGTTTCCAACATTTGATTTGTCATGCAATCATGTCTGTCTCGTTTAACCCTTCTATTGTTAGAAAGATAGTTCTTTCTTATAAGTGAAATGTACTCTTTAGAAATATGCTTTTTAAAAGCATATTTGTTATTTAGGCAGTATCAAATGTCAATTTTAAAAGCAGAAAAAAATTCATGGAAATTTTTATGCTAATACACAAGTATAATCCTCAAAAGATGAGGGATAAAATTGATGGGTCTCCTGGAAGTGAAGGCAGTGAAAGTGCACCATTGTCCAAGATTGCAGCCACATACGTTTTCTGCTCTCATGCTAGGCTGTAAGACCAGTTTCGAGTATGGGTTTGTGTTTTCAAACTGTTTATTTTGTGTGTGTGTGTGTGTGTGTGTTTCTTTGCTTTTCGCAAGAACATTTTGTATGAAAACCAGAAAGATTTGGTTGAAAGCCAGACATGTTATATTGAGGAAAAGAAACTGAGATAAACAGGAAGTGAGCGTGACGATTTATTATCATTTGTTTAGGTGACAGACTATGCTGTGCGTGATGTTTCTTGTCTCCACAGGTAACACAGACTTCAAACTCCTCTAGTGTCCTGGTGTTGTCTCCCTTCTTGGATTTCAGAATTTCGTGTGCATTTTCATTGCAGAAAGTTTGCAAATTCTTGTTTTTCCAGTCTATGACCAGCTTTTAAAACTGAAGTCTTGTTAATAAGCTATTAGGATATGGGAATGTTAAGCAAGAATATGCTAAAGTGAAACGTCAGATTTTAGTGGCCTTGTGCATAGGAGATTTTGCCTTCACAAGATTTTTTCCCTTATAATTGCTGAAGCTTTTTATTCCTCGCCCCATTCTCTGGTCTCTAAGAGAAAAATTTTCAATCAATTTAGTTGAAACCTGTCCTCTACTAGCTATGGTTTATAGATGACACAAGAAAGATGGAGGGAACTGGTTTGTGAAAATCTCTCCTTCCAAGTTGTGGTAAGATTTGATACAGGTCCTGTGAAACATTGCCCATTATTGAGTTCAGTTCTACTCACTGTTTACCACTGTTTACTTATTAGTAGAGAACACTCTAGGCATGTTTCACAATGGTTACACTTCCCCTTCATTTACCAGGATAAGGAAGGTCCTCCCTTAGATGCACATTTAAAGAAATTGATGGGGCTCCTGGAAGTAAAAAGTCCTAGGGTTGGTTGTTTGTTTTGACAGGTAGAATTACAGACAGTTACAGTTAGAGAGAGAGAGAGTTCTCAAATGGCCGCTACAGCTGGCCGGCGCTGCGCTGCACCGATCCAAAGCCAGGAGCCAGTTACTTCCTCCCTGTCTCCCATGCTGGTGCAGGCGCACAAGCACTTGGGCTATCCTCCATTGCCTTCCCGGGCCACAGCAGAGAGCTGTGGCTGGAAGAGGAGCCCATATGGGATGCTGGTGCCGCAGGCAGAGGATTAACCTAATGAGCCACAGCGTCAGCCCAAGTCCTAGGGTTTTAGATATGACTAAAGACATGTCAACTTATACTTGAAAGTTGTCTGTATAACTCTGACTTTCAAATAAATAAATAAATCTTAAAAAAAAAAAAGAAGAAGAAGAAGCTCCTGGCTCCTGGCTCCTGGCTCCTGGCTCCTGGCTCCTGGCTCCTGGCTCCTGGCTCCTGGCTCCAGATCGGTGCAGACCTGGCCGTTGCAGCCAATTGGAGAGTGAACCAGCAGGTAAGACCTCTCTCTCTCTCCCTGCCTCTCCTTCTCTCTCTGTGTAACTCTGACTTTCAAATAAGTAAATAACTCTTTAGAAAAAAAAGAATGACTGGGAATAAATCTACATGGCAATATGCTTTCTGATTTGACACCAAAAGGATAAGCAACAAAATAAAAAAAAAAAAAAAAGAAATATCTGTTCTTTCAAATTTATTGTAGCATTGCTAAAGCACCAATTGACAGATGGATAAATAGAAAGAATATGGTATACATGCACAATGGAATGTTACTGAAGGTGAATAAGTTCCTGCAATTCATGTAAAATATGATGCCTGTAATGAACAATATACTATTGTGCATTTAAAATTTGTTAAGAAGGTTAATATCATGCCTACCACAAAATAAACAAACAAAAAAAAAAACACAGACAAATGAGGTTTTATAAATCCTCTAAGAAAGCATTTTTTTTCAACAGACATCGTTAAGGAAGTAAAAGATACTGTACAAGCCAGGAAATATTTTTTAGAACTACATATCTAACAACAGTTTATAACCCAAAAATGCATAGATAACTGTTACTCCTCAACAACAAAAGGTAAATACCAAAAATTTTTTAAATATACAAAGTAAGATAAGCTAACAAAAGCACAAATAGATAAATGGAATTACACAAAACTGACGTTTTTGTACAGCAAAGGAAACAAGTAACATAATGAAATCCAATCTGGCCTGTGCCGCGGCTCACTAGGCTAATCCTCCGCCCTGCGGCGCCAGCACACCAGGTTCTAGTCCCGGTTGGGGCGCCAGATTCTGTCCCGGTTGCCCCTCTTCCAGGCCAGCTCTCTGCTGTGGCCAGGGAGTGCGGTGGAGAATGGCCCAAGTAGTTGGGCCCTGCACCCCATGGGAGACCAGGATAAGTACCTGGCTCCTGCCATCGGATCAGTGTGTTGCGCCAGCCAGCCGCAGTACGCCGGCCGCGGTAGCCATTGGAGGGTGAACCAACAGCAAAGGAAAACCTTTCTCTCTGTCTCTCTCTCTCATTGTCCACTCTGCCTGTCAAAAAAAAAAAAAAAAAAAAAGAGAAAAGAAATACAATCTACATAATGATAGGATACATTTGCAAGCCATTTATATATATATGGGAATATATATATACTTATATATATATAAAAGAGGTTAACATTTGGAATTCAAACAACTAAATAACAAGAAAAAAAAAACATTTTAAAAAGGACAAAGGATGTGAATAGATGTTTCTTAAAATAAGACCCAAAATGACCAGCAGACATATGACAAGGTGCTCAGCATCTCTAATCAATGGGGAAATGCAAATTATAACCACAGTGAGACATCATGTCACACCTGAAACAATAATCATTATCAAAATGATAAAAGGTAACATACTTTTGTGTGGATGTGGAAAATGGAAACTAGTGTATACCATTGGTTGGAATGTGAATTGATAAGCCATTCTTGAAAAATTATGGTGAATAGTTTATAAATAGAATGACTATATTATCAATCAATATTGCTACTGAATATATGCAAATAGCATGCAGCCAGTACGATTAGGAGATATCTTAACTCCCATGTTCATTACAACACTATTCACAACAGCTAAGATAGCTTCAAACTGTCTAAAAACTGTCTAAAGAAATTGTCTCATATATACATATATATGAAACACTTTATATGTCATAAATATTACACATATAAATATATGTGATACCATTTGGTCTTGAAACTCCTGTTATTTGTGACAACTTGGATGAATCTGGAGGACACCACATTAAAGCAAAATGAAGTAGCCACAGAAAGACAAATATTTCATGATCTCACTTTTAGGAGAAGTTTAAAAAGTCAAATTCCTATGATCAGAGAGTAAAATGTCTATCAGAGGCTGGGGTGCAATGGGCTTGGTGAGATGTTGTTCAAAGAATGAAGAACTTCAATTAGATAAATTCAAGAAATCAGCTGTATATCATGGTAAAAAAAAAAATTGACACAGGACTTGAATGGACATTTATCCAAAGAAAATTTTCAAAACCCAACAAGCACTTCAAAAGATACCAACATTAGTGATAATTAAGGAAATGAATTACAAAATGAGGTAACCCTTCATACCCATTAGAATGTAACAAAAAGATGGAAAATAAGTGTTATTGAGGACTTAAAGAAATAGCAAACTTTATGTATTGCTATTAGAAATGTAAAATAATATAGCCACTGTGGAAATCTGCTTGGAAACCAGCAGATTGTTCCTAGGAACATACCCAAAAAATGAAGACATATGCCCACATATAAACTTGCACACAAATGTTTATAGCAGCATTAATCATATCAAAATGTAGATACAACCCAAATGTCCATCAGTGGGTGTTATAGTTTGAACAGGATTTGACTCCCCAATTATGTGGATGGAGTCTTACTCCAATTATGGTGTTTGGGAAGTTGGTCTAGTGGGAGATCACTGGAAGTATGTCCTTGAAGGCAGTTATTGCAAGAAGTTCTCATGTATAAATATTGAGTTCAGATTAACCATCTCTCTCTGCTTCCTGACTTACTGCATGATCCTCTCAGATATCTGCCATCTTGATCA